>NW_010235079.1:24063-30652 GCF_000690775.1 Eurypyga helias
TGCTGCTTCATCATTAACTTGTTTTAATGAAACAACATCTCATTGTTATTTGGGAAGTAATCTTCTCCCCAAAAAGTTTGTATAATGTGTTGAGAAAGAAGTGACTGCAGAATCTGCTGATCAGTCTTTTGAGGATTCCGCATAGGCTGGTTAAATTTTGTCTAACATTATTGAGAAAACTATATGCACACAAAATGCCTGCTCAGGTATTTAGTACAGGCTGAGAACCAAATATGTTTAGGTTGCAACTTGCAGTCTTATTTAGCAGCCATAGACACCTTAAGTTTAACCAAAAAAAATTATCACTTCTCCTCAGTTCTCAATTATCGTCTATCTTTATCTAACACAGAGATGTTGTATGATATGTAGGATTACACAAAGCATATCATAATCACCTTTCATAGAGTTGGATCACAATAAGTAACCAGTGCATTGTAACACATTATTACATATATTTCATGTAGTTATACATTTATTTCACATGCGCCTATATATACCTCACATACATATGTGTGTGCATCGGTGTATGTACATGTGTATAACCACTCCATAGATTATACGTTCTTTTTAAGAATGAGTATTAGTTTACAATTTATTTGATTTAAAATAAGAAAGGAATGAAAAACCCCACAAGACTGGAAATAATTCACCACAAAGCACAATAGAAATTACCTGCTTCTTCATCTTCTCCCAGCTCAGAAAGGTGAAAGTTCCTATAAAGAACATAAGGAAATAATAAAATTCCATATGTAGTTGATGGAGAATTTTATATGTCGGTTTTCACACACTGCAGTGTTTCTCTGTTCACCATTGCCTCTTCTATATGTCTACAAGAAGAAACTACTATTGACTCATCAGTGGTGACTCAGAACACTTGGGCAGACGTAAAACTGTCAGGAAATCCTGCTTTCAGAATGTGATTATCAATAGAGATCCCTAATGACAAGTAAATGCACCTCAGAGCTTTCAGATAGCTGTAAATATTTATCAGGAGAAAAAGTTGGGTCCCGATATCTGGAATCCTCTAAAACCAAAACACAACATATGAGTCTTCACTGTGTTACCTAAAAATGCCTGTACAGTGCCATTTATAAAAATGTCAGGAACTAGCAGATAAGACATAACATCTAGGGGTGATCCATGCAAACCTCTGGTGGCAGCTAGAGACAGGCAGCATCCTACAGCACAAGATCATAATTTTATGGAATTTCCTGTATTTATATCTAAGATATATAAGCTTCCACTTCAGGTGATGAGAACTATGGATCAATTCAGTTCATTAAACATGCCATCTAGTGCCTGTGGATACAGTAATACATCCTTCCTAGGATCTAGCTGCCCCTCAGGGGGGAACATATCCCTCATAGCTCTTGTGTTATATTTGTCACCCTGTATGCATACCTCATCTACCTCAGGGCATCTCCTGCAGCATCAGGTGTCTCTGTTTAGGCAGCTGAAACTCACTCTCCGTGTCTACAGTGCAGGCTTCGAGACATGAATTAGATGCGTAAGTTCCCATTGCAACCTTCTGGAGACCAGTTTGTTCACCTTTGGATATTAAAGGTGTCCTTCTGCCTCCAGCTACCACCCACAGAGGGGCAAGAATCACTCCTAGTTTTTATGTCATACCTGCCAGTTGCACACTGGCATGTTGGATGGCCTAGGTCTTCTCAGATGATACCAGACAGCTAAGTCTGAATGAAGCTCTTCATATTATAAATTGTAAGAATGTGAGTTATTCTTATACGTAGATATATAAATCCATGCCTGAATCCCACCTCTTAGATTAAGAAAGGAGAACACCTATGCCATAGACCCCTCCTTTAATCCATGGTTTCAGAATCTGTTGCAGAATGTATTCACTCCTGTAAAATTATAATCATGAATATCCATTTATTTATAACATTGTTAGAATTCCTTTGAACAAATGCCCTTTCAGTGACATGTATGAGAAAAGGAAATGTCATTCTGTGCTACAAGACAAAAATACTACTGTACCTATAAAGCAATTTGGCTTTGTGCTCTCTGCAAAATGTGACAGAATTATCATAACAATTAACTATTGTTGAAACTGAGTTGGTTTGTGTGGGGAAACATTTGTGGTAGAGACTAGACTAGACCAATATATGTTTTTACATGGAGAAATAAAAATGAGGAGTAATGGAAATATTGTGAATTAACACAGTATATACAACTTTGACCACAAACTGCCACAGAAGTTGATCCAACAGTACCACAGAACATATGGAAGGTCATGTTCTTCCAGACTTCCAAAAATGGGTGCTGGAACAAGGTGAAGAAGTCAATATTTTAAGGAAACCAAATTTTTTTCCACTGACATTCAAGCCCTCAAACCTTGCCAGAACTTAGAATGATGAGCACCTGGTATTCTGTGAAGACATTTTTTCAGAAATATTAGACCACCTATATTGTAAAGTGGATCTTAACATATTTTGTTTTAATAGTTAATTATATTTTATTATCTATTGAAACTGTTCTCTGACAAAGTGAAATATTGTGAACTCACCTAGAATCTACTTTGGGCAAAGGTCATTTAACAAGACCAATAAAGTTGTATTCAAAATTTTAGAAGTTCACTCAGGCATAAACCTCAGTTCTGAAGGAAGCAATTTTCTTTTTCTTTTTCTTTTTCTTTTTCTTTTTCTTTTTCTTTTTCTTTTTCTTTTTCTTTTTCAAACATATTATCCAGGTAGTAAGAAAATCGTAAGTTTATAATTGATAGGTCCAAAAAGTATTATTAAAAGTTAGACAACAGACTGCTTAAGATGACGGAGATATTGAATATTCGATCCCATTCTACAAGATAGTTTTCACAACTTTATTATTAGAATTAGTAAGAAAAACAGAAAAAAATAAAAGAATTGGAAACATAATTCTATTAGAATTTTAATAAAATAGCAGATAATTTTTTTTCTTACACTAAAGTGGTTTTAAAATCACAGTGGTTTCAGACTGGGAGCTAGTTTATCTTGGTTTAGATTAGAGTTTTGTGTTTGACAATCATTATGTTAGGTTCTGCCAGGTTCATAGCTTTTCTTTTTCTATGTCTTAACCAATGCCACTTACATTAATCATGGTAGGACTGTACGGAACAGCAGTAGGAATGAAGGCAAACTCCCCAGCAGGAAGACCCAGTCCTGCTTTCCATTTTTCTCTCATTATATTTTTGCATATTGTGTATTCTTCCTTCCCTAAACACCCATATCTTTCTACTTTAAGCATCTTTAAGGCACACTAACTATTTTATTTTCTTAGGTGACCAGTAGGAGATTGCAATTTTTGTCTGAAAAAGATTCCAGCTTTTAATTATAACTATTAGGTTTTTTTAAGAGTCCACCTAGAGGGTGAAGAACCAAAGCACTAATTAATAATTTTTCCAAACTGAGACCATCCAATTTTCCCCAGTAGAGATGATGTCCATTCGTCTAAAGCTCCATGTAAAATGTTGGTTCCTATGCATTCAACCAAGACTTTGTGTGCAGAATGTCTGCTAGAATCAAGTCTTGACTGTTACAAGAAGATAAAACGCATACTTCATAACAAAAAGAAATTTTATAAGTTTAAATTTAAATTATACAAGCCAATTTCTATTTGATTTATGAGAACATACAGTTGCATCTGCTGTGAGGATGAAAAAAAGCATTTGCCTCACTCATATCAATTTCTCATGATCTGCATGTGGAAGATAATGATTTAAGTTATTATGTCATTACTGATTTCAAGCAAATAAATGAAGAATAGGGGTCTTGGAAAGGGAGTGGTTTCTAACGTGTACAGTTCTCTATCTTGCTTCAGTTTGCCATACCATAGTATTGCTCTTGTCCTACTCAGCAGTGCAACACAGCAAGGCATTAACTTTTAACTTAACACTTTACTATTATCTGGGGATATATTTAACCTTTATTAAATTTCATAAGGATGATTTTATTCACTAACTATTTACTCCTCCCTAGGGCTGACCACAACAAGCAAATACCCTTAAAGGCACAAATCAAATTTACATTTGTGTTTCAGTGTGTTAGTTGAATGCATTATCTAATGCATTTCTTAACATAGCTCCTGTAAATCCATTAATGACTTTATGATTTTTGATATCTCTCTTAATAAGCTAACTGGTGATTTGGGGAATTATGAGGTGGCTTGCTGTTTCTAGGAATGGAACAATGTTTCATAAATTGCTTAAAATAGAAATATTGACTCAGGCAAACTTGGAAGCCTCTAAAACAGACATGGAATTCCAAAGGGGTTCATTGCTTCATGTTAACATTATTTTTCTTGTGTCCAGAAAAGAACTAGAGAGTCATGTCTGCCTAGCACACTTGTAAAAAGAGCTTGAACTCAAAAAAATTATTTTCAGTTACCCTCACTTGTTCCCAAAGTTGTTCCTAACAAATACTAGTGTAGTGTTTAGATTAACCTTTACAATGTGTTAGCTTTCACAGATTAATGGGTAGTGAACTCTACAGGAGACAATTCTTAATGAATAACCAAAAATAAAAATAGGTGCAAGTAGTCAGCGGAAGTCTAAAGAACGAGAAGCCTTAATACTCTTTAGCTGTGAATTAGTTGTGCAGGAAGCCTGCAAGCGCTAATATATTTAACTATTAATTCATGTGTACTTTAATTAAAGACAGAGCTGTATTGTTTGTGGTTTGGTTTTGGTTTTTTGTTGTTTTGGTTTTTTTTTTACTTTTATCTAAAACTTTTCTTTTTAATTTTGAATTTTTTTAGCTAAGCATTACTTTTTTCCATTTCTAATCCCATAATGAGTTATGGCAAATGTCTTTATATATATCTAGCAGACTCATATCTCATGAGATGGAATATGAAGGTGGTCTTATTGTTTTATTTGTTTCTATTTTGGGTGTGGCAAGTTATTATAAAGGTTTTACTATCTTTACATTACACTACAGAATTGCATCAGATATCTTACAATATGAATGCTTGTCTGAATAATATGCATGATATTTAGCTGCAGCTCTGTTCATGAATCACATGTATGGCACGACAGAATGAATACTAAACATTCATTGTCCACAACTTCCTTTGCTTATCCTGCATAGAGATGATGGAAAACTACTTCAGTTTTCCCCTTTCCATATTCAAAATAAATCGAATGAAGATCAATAACATATCGTCTGCTTGCACTTCAACTTCACTGACACTATAGACCATACCCATTATGGTCTTTCAGGTCAATAATTCCCGAACTAAGATAGATTAATAGGATTTATGACCCTCTTTTCAACTGCATGTAACACAAGCAGTACTAATTATATTTTCATTAACCTCGGTGGCTAGCTCATGTTCTAATAATTTAGCCCTGTTATGGATTAATCCAATGTTTTACATGTTCAATAAAGAGAACCCACAAACAAAAGCTATATAAATAAATCCTCATGGCGAAGTCATGGCTGTTGTAATGAAGAAATACTTTCAAAAGAGCCACTGTTTCTAGAATTTCCCAAGGTCTGGCCCGTGCATCAGTCAGCTGTATCTTAGCTCTCTGAGTCTCTTATTCCCTAGTCAACGAGTTATTGTGAAGCCTAAAAGTTACATAAATCCAATTTAATTGCATAAAATTTAATGGTAAATGAGTCCTATGCAAGTTGCCATGTAACGGTGAAGTCCACATTTGCACTTCCGATGTTAATGCCGCAATTTCAGGAATTAGTAGTAAGCATGTCTCCTAAATATATTTGGATGGCTTTGTATCTGGAAGGTATGCCCACACTTCTGACCCCTTCTCCTGACCCCTGTCACAAAAGAGTTACTCCCAGATATCTCTGTTGCCAGAGGGAATAACGGTACACAAGAGGCGTAGTTCAGCTGTCAGTAATAACAGGATTATGCAGTATGACAACCATGCCCTGCCACTCTCCATTCCTAAAGAGTCAAAGACAACAGGACAACCAATGCTGAATGCTGTTTCTGTAGTCAAAAGAGGAGTAGTGGCTGAATTCATTCCAGATTTTGCAGATTTCCAAGAAACAAGCACTATCCCACAGCCGTTCTTCTGAGCTGTGTTTTCAACTCCTTCTCTGCTGAAGTTAAAGATCAGCTCCTTAATGATTGTGGAGCTTTCACTTACTTAAATAAAATTAAATGTACATATTCTAAAAGGGATAAGGCAACAGATCAATTTTGCAGTCATGATGAATCTGTGATATGAAAATAAATTTACATGGGAACCATGATAGCCAAATTGATAGGGAATCTGGTGTTAACATTTGTTATGTGAGAAGCATTGAATGTTTTCTGTTATTTGTATTTTTAATTCAGTGCTAATGTCAAACACCATCAAACTTTGAATTTCAATATACACTCACTGAAATAAAATGTAGCAAAATGCTGATTACAAGCAGAGAATTAGAAGAGGTATTTTTACAAAGTATTTTTCTGATGACAAATAGGGTGTCCTGGTCCCAGGCAGTGATGAGATGGTTTTCTAGGGCAATCTATAAGATTTTGTTTCATTCTATGACACATCAAGCTGAGTGGTCACTGTACACCCTACCTCACCCCCCATGTCCTGTACCGACAGCGCTGGGAGTGGGCCGGGGGGAAG
>NW_010235080.1:0-19908 GCF_000690775.1 Eurypyga helias
TTCTATGATTCATTCTATGATTCAAGTCTGGCACTGGTAAAGTGGAGAAACTCAGCATGTGGCTTATCTCTCAGCCAGGCAAGGTTCATGGGCTACAGTGTCTTCTGCAGACATCCTGCCCTGGGCTGCAGTCCAGGGTCCCTGCGGCAGCCAGCTCTGCCACTCACAATCCTCCCCTCCGAAGAGCAGCAGCCCATCCGGAAGAGGACTGCAGCAGCGACCATCGCGGCCCCGGCACTAGAAGAAACATGTAGGAGTCAGGAAGAAGTTTCAACCCACTTGGCTTGAAGACGCTCAAATTCCCAGCCAAAGCACCAGTTTAAAGACCATCCAGGAGTGCTGTTCTTTGTTTAACTCCTGCCACTCTGAAAACACAAGACAGCGGCCTGACTTTTAAGACATTTAATTGCAAGTACTGTAGTCAGGTCTCTTCAAAACCTGTTTCTGTAGGCAACGAGCATCCAAATGTAAACTTCTCCAGGAGCAGGAATAGGATTTCAGCTTTCCCACATAAAACTTCTGGGTAGGTGCCCTGTAACCGGGACTGTACAGCAATTCCCTCCCTCATGCTAGTTCTTGCTGCCTAATGACACCCTTCATTTTAAGCAAGAATGAGGAAATGAAACAGCTGAGAGAGAAATCACACACAAGCACACTCACCTATATTTTGGATAAGTGCTTTCAAAACTAGTCCACTTTGTAGGCAAGGGAAATCACAATCATCTTGGTATGTATCCAGAGAAAGTGTGCCCAACTTCACATGTGCCTGACAGAATGGATGCGTTGCTCCCCTTCTCAACACCGAGAGGTGCCTCCAGGGCAGAATCCAAAGCTGTTCCCTTCCTAAACTTTTCCCTCTCAGCTCACTCTCAACAGCTATTTACTAGTTCAGGAAATCCAGGCACCTCACCCAGGTTCAGAAGCCAGCTCTTGAGGCCACTGGCTATACTGGATCTGGCTCAACTTCCCTCCACCCCCTAAGTCCCTTCATGTCAGCTCCCTGAGCAATTATATGCACTTTCAGAGTGGGGTGGTAAGCGACCCCCAGTAATTTTCACTTCTTGGATGAGCTGTTTTCCTGAATGCTTAGTGTCACAATGAGGGGGGAATTTGAAGCCTCGTCTCCAGTCAGTCTGGAAGGAATCTCCCTTCCAAATTAAAACCAAGCCCTGCTTTTTTTTAGTTGCAGCTTCTGATTCATTAATTAGGGACTGAGGCTTATACACTTACTCACAGCATTAAAAGATTCATTCTTATTCCAAATAATTAGGAAATACTTGGTTATAGATTTTCATCTTCCCTTAGTTTTAAGAAAAATCAGTTACAAAATTAGCATAATAACTTCATCTAGCAAAGCAAGTATGCCTTCAGACCTGGAATTTACCCTTTCCTTACTGGTCAGACATTGATTTAAGAAGGAGCCAGGGAACACTGCCTGCAGTATTCCTTCAGCTGTAACTCTGGGAACACCTGAAGCTCCGCTTTTTCTGAATAGCTTTTAGCATATGTTTTTCTTGTCCAAATTCTAGGTTATTTTTTAATATGAAAGAATACACTCAGTTATAAACAACCTATTGTTTCTCCCTAGTTAAAATATTATTTAATGGACACAAAATATGAGTAAACAATGAGTGGTAAACTACTGTCTTTCAGCCAACATGACTTGTCATACATCGATTTGGATGCTACCTTGTATTAAATGAGCTTTCAAATGAGAAAGATACTGAAAAGAAAACTTTATCATATATATTAGCCACGCATATATACTCATTAGAGATGAATGAGCACTGCTGAACTGCTCGGAAATGTTTTCACTTTAAATTAATGAGCTGTCTGTTTTCTGAATGAAAGGAACACCTGCACAAAGCACAAACACAAGATACTGTCGTCTTCTTCTGTGCAAGACTGAACTTCAGTCATCTTAAACAGTTTGAGAAGTGAATATTTGGTAAAGTACAATTTACTGAATATTCACAAAAAAAGGTGGATTTTTAATAGAGTTGAACCTGAGCTATTCATAGAATCACAGAACGGTTTGGGTTGGAAGGAACCTTAAAGACCATCTAGTTCCAACCCCCCTGCCATGGGCAGGGACACCTTCCACTAGACCAGGTTGCTCAAAGCCTCATCCAGCCTGGCCTTGAACACTTCCAGGGATGGAGCATCCACAACATCTCTGGGCAACCTGTTCCAGTGCCTCACCACCCTCTCCTTGAAGAACTTCTTCCTGATATCCAGTTGAAACCTCCCCACTTTCAATTTAAACCCGTTACCCCTTGTCCTGTCGCTACTTTGAGCACCGTGGAGACAGAGATGAGGTCCACCTCATCAAACAGAATTGTCAGGCAATGTGTACAAGTATACCTCATGGTACCAAAGTCTCTTGAACGGTAAGTGTATTTTTTCTGAACATATTTTTAAACAGGATATGGTGGTTTAGGTCATAAAGGGTTTCTCCCACAGTCAGCTACTTTGTGAACACTACTGGGAGAAGAACTCACCTCTATTGCATGGAAAATTGCTCACTAGAAAGTTGTTCCTAGCTTTATCTAGGAATGTCATCAATCAACTTTACAGCTCTTTCAGAGATCTAAATCACTAATGACCTAATGACACTTTTGCTTATCCATCCCATTTTTTTGCTATGACTATTGGCCTGTAACATTAAGCCTAAGGCAGAGTAAGAAAGTAAAAAGATGGCACTAAAATGTTGTACTAATAGCTGCGCTGGGATGTTTTGGTTTTTTTTAGAAATGTTGTAGTAAAGCAACTTCACTCCTTTACTTTCAAGTAACTTGTCAAAGGCAGATGTCAGTAATTTATGAACAAAATTATTCACAAAACCCTAAAACCAGTGCTTCCAGGCACACAGTTTATTCCCAACATGCTGTTTCTAACCTTTTTGATTTTTAAGTGTATCAAAGAGGGTGTTAACTTTCTTAAAAAATTAATACATAAATATGATGAGAAATAAAAGGTGACTAAATGTGGAGCCATTCCTACAATTGTGAGGTTTTTTATTCTTCAATTTCAATACTTGCTTCAGAAATCGTGTCTGAAGCCCACTGAAGTCTGATGAATTTGTAGCTGTTTTCTTTACCACTGAAATCCTGTTACTGCGCACCATGTGATTTGTTTCACTAAGAATATGATGGTGACTGTTCTTTCCTCAGAAAAAAAATTGAATAATTTTGTCATAGTTGTTTCAATGGAAAATTTTTGTGTGTGGGAAAAACCCCAAAACAACCCAAAAGTAAAAGTTTACATTAACAGTTAACATATGAGTACATGAGATCAGATCCTCATGTTCTGGGTTACAATTATTATCCCTGTAAAAGCTGGGAGCATTAGGAAATGTTTCTTTCCATTCCAGAACTATTTATTTTTCTGTTACTGATTTGAGTAATCTCCATATTGACCAAAAGTTCAGAGGTTTAGGTTTGGGGTTTGGTGCTGGGGGGGTTTGTTTTGGGGTTTTTTTTTTCCCCTTTAGAAAAGGACCTGGGACCTAGCTGCACAGTCTAAATTGATATTTTGAAATAAAAGTATTTTTTCATGCAAAATGTGATGTCTCAGCTATATCTGTAATTAAACATTTTCACATAAAGAAAAGCTTGTACATGGGCAGAATCTAATTTGTTAGTGAAGACCACATGGTAATTTTACCCCAGCATGGCAGTTTCTAAGTTTGTCAAAGCTGTTATTAAACATTGCCTCCTATGTACAGCTCTTGGCGATATTTATTCCACTATTTAGAAGTCTACAAATAAAGTAAAGCACTTATGCATGCCTAGTTGGAAGCCCACAAGTACTTCCAGGTCTAACAGCCTCAAGGAGTTTACTCATCTACACATGTGGTTCACCAATTCAGTGATCCAATGGATGAGCAATAGTGAAAACAAGGAAAGGAAGTAATTTTTGATGGCTCACATATCTGATAGCTCAGTGAGAGAAGACCTCGTTCCAGCTTCTTGCACGCTGGCTGAGATACATGTATCTGCAAGCCAACCATACACCACATACATCTCGACATTGTACTTGGGCAAGTGAATTGAGCCTCAGGTGGGTCATGGACTACATGGCTTTCTGGATCTAAACAGATGTGAAACACCACCTCCTGGACACAAGGCTGGTGCACTCTACATACACAAGAACTACAAAACAGACGAGTGACAGAGAAGAGAGACCAATTGACCCCACTTGGAATGCAGATGTGAAAGTAGAGAAATCCTTCATTTAACTTGGAATTTCTCCTAGTCTTAAGGTAAGTGACTCCAGAAAGACAATAAAGAACTGAGGCAGGGGGGAAGTGGAGAAAATATCCCCTTGCTATTATATGTACAAGGGCAATGAGCAGATGAGCCTGTCAGAAATCAATGTGCCAAACTGCACAAGCATGTGCCTTTCCTTTGATGATCCAGCACGACAAACACAGACTGTTGACCATAAGGGATATACTGGAATACCTCCCATAACAATAAAAGAATTCCCATTAGTATACTTGCTATAAAAATGTATTTCCATTTGTCAACACCCAGTGCCCAGGGCTTTCAGGACACTTTAACAGATGACAATTTGTTTAAACATTTGTTTTAAGCATTTAGATGGAAGAACATTTTGTTATGTATATATAAAGTTCTGCAGAATCCAAATATTGTTACTGGAAATTGAAATTTCCCTTCTTCCAAACACAGTATTTCTTTACTTGGCATATGGGCACAACAGATGGAGTAAATATGAGAAATTGCTGTAACGTTGAGAAAAGGTTCCTCTCGATTCTGAAGAGATTGGAACTGATTTTAAGATTTTCCTGCTTGATTTCCTTGATGTCAATGGGACGTAATTCCATTAATGTACCCATTGCATAATATTGCAAGGAATAAATATTAATATAATCTTCATTGATGTATAACAGAGCACTCTCCAGATATAATGAACATTATTTCCTTTGTTCTGGTTTTGGCTGAGATACAGTTAATTTTCTTCACAGTAGCTGGTGTGGGGCTCTGTTTTGGATTTGTGCTGCACTGTTGATAATACAGGGCTGATTTCATTATTGCTGAGCAGTGCTTACACAGAGTCAAGGCTTTTTCTGCCCCTCACCTCACCCCACCCCACCAGCGAGTAGGCTGAGGGTGCACAAGAAGCTGGGAGGGGACACAGCTGGAACAGCTGACCCCAGCTGACCAAAGGGATAACCCATATCATGTGACATCATGTTCAGCATATAAAGCTGGGGAAAGAAGAAGGAAGAGGGCACATTCAGAGATATAGCTTTTGTCTTCCCAAGTACTACTTATGATGGAGCCCTGCTTTCCTGGAGATGGTCTAACACCTGCCTGCCAATGGGAAGTGGTGAATGAATTCCTTGTTTTGTTTTGCTTGTGTGTGTGGCTTTTGATTTACCTGTCAAACTGCCTTTATCTCAACCCACAAGTTTTCTCACTTTTATGCTTCTAATCCTCTTCCCCATCCCACCATAAGTGGAGTGAGCAAGCAGCTGTGGTGCTTAGTTGCTGGCTGGGGTTAAACCCTGACATCATTCCCAGGGATTTCAGTATTAGAATTAACCACTGAGCTTGGACTATAGAGTTCTCTAAACTGGGACCTCCACTCAGGTTATCTATCATTCCAACAATAATAACCACTCTTTTTTTAGTAGCTTGATATAATGACTTTTTAATTAGAGGATGAGAAAAGGAACAACCCCAGTATCAGATAATCTGCATTATCCAAAAGGCATCTGCATTATGAGAAATTACATCATTTTACAACTAAATTCCTAAAGATTTGTTTAAAGTCGTAGAACTCAGATATTAAATTGTGTGGGAAATGTTTTTTCCACTGACATGCAATATTTCCAAAATAAATTGTTTCATTTTCAGACTGAAGTTAAGAATTTAAAAATTGAAAGTACTAGCTTTCGCCTAATGCAGCATCATCAGTACTCCAGGATCTGCAGGAATGGACATGGAGAAGCAGGGAAAACCTTGCACCAACAGAACATCATCAGTGATTTCAACAACCCTCATGAGAAGTTAGTTATAGAATCATAGAGTCATTTAGGTTGAAAAAGACCTTTAAAGTCATCGAGCCCACCCATAAGCCTACCACTGCCAAGTCGACCACTAAACCGTCTCCCTAAGTACCACGTCCACATGTCTCAAATACCTCCAGGGGTGGTCACTGAAGCACCTCCATGGGCAGGAAGTTCCAGTGCTTGCTGGGAGTTGCTGGCTCTCACACACACACACAGAGGAACAATACCATTCTTCATCCAATTGGTGAAGACCTTCCCATTCAGTTTCCATTTCGACAAGAGATCTTATTTGAACAAACAGAGAAAAACATTTCATTCCAAAATATTTGCCTACCTCTGCTCAGGAGTTTACTTTGGTAGAGCTCAGTTAACAAATATTAGTAGAAGAAATTCTACACATATGAAAAAAAATGCACAAGTTCCAGAGAAAACCAGTAGAAATATTTGTATACATAACCACAGGACTCACTTAAGAGTTACAAGGAATTAATAGGATCATGACATGCACTCCTGGGTTAGTTCCAGGCATTTGTGGATCCACAGGCACAGTGTTTATCACAAGAACAGTTATGCATGAGGGGCTGGCAGCTGGCACAGGCAGCTCTTCCCCCTAACAGAGGCAAAACTGTTGTTATTCTCCATTTGCCCTCCATTGCAGTTCACCCGTGGTCAGATTACACCCATCTGCTTGTACGGTAACACTGTCCTTTGTTGTAAGTATTTATTTTTCCTCCCTACTGTTTACCCCATCATCTTTATAGAGGGCAACTGCAGCCCTTTGCATCATCTGTTTTGTTACACTAGATGGGCAAGCCAAAGACTTTAGATTTGAAGGGATAAAGAGACTGCTGGACATCTTACATATTGCAATCCATTAAATCGCACCTAATTATCTCTGTAGCCAACTCTAACCTGTTTAATAAAAGAAACACTCAGCCTCAATTTCTACACAGTAAAGGAAGGGATACACAGTAAGGGTTTTGAGCCTGACATATGCTGTATGCACAAAGCAGAAAAACGCCTTCAAATCGACAAGAAGTTTATTCCAGAGAGTAACTATTTTGACTATCGTACTCTCCCAGCTCTAGTAACAGCTTCAAAGTAGAAAAGAGCAGTGGTCCCAGAAAGGTGAAGATTTTCCCTGTTGATACCTCAGAGCTCCCTCTGCTAGCAGATCTGTTCAGCATCTGCCACCTCTTCCAAGCAGTCCTCTCCCTCTCACACAACTCAGCAACCAGATGAGTCCCAGGCAGAACAAGCACACAGTGGTAATGGTGTACGTACGCAGATCTCAGCATCCTGTGCATCTTCCAGTAACTCACTTCATACCTCAAGATCCAAGGACATATTTGGGAAATACCTCCTCTTTACAGGAGCATTGCAAGCACAGCAGGAGAGACTGAAGTAAAAGGAAGATGTGGATAAAGACACAGACAATACAGTGTGACACAGACTAAAGAAAGCAGAAATGTCATTAAAAAAGAAAATTAAATTGAGATTTAAAAAAGGCCATTTGCAGATAGAAGAAAAAACCCAAACAAATCAAATATAAAGAATATATTGTAGAGACCCCATGAATGGACAGGCTGCACATGTGCCAAAGTAGACAGGTCACGGGTGTGACCTGGGGGAGGAGAGCAGAAGGAAAGAGAGAGAAAGCCCATAAAAATCCTGAAACCCCTATGGATTGCACTTTGCAGGAGATGATCTTGTGATACGATCTTGCCCTTAAATTATACAAAGCAAAAAAATTCCCAATCCAAAATGCAAACTGTATCTCCATTTTCTTCGACTTCACACTGTAACAGTATTAGCTGTACAAAGTTTATCATGTCAGTGGAATTGGCCTCTCTCAATTTTAACACTGTCCCTACTGCCTTCTACTCTGCTTTATAGCTAAGAGTTAATCTCTGAAGGAGATGATCCAGGTAGCAGTTATTTTCTCTTTTATCACATCAGTGGTTCTTCTCTAATCATATTCCTGTGCCACATGTAACCAGGGGAGGAGACGAGAAGGCTACGGTTATTTTCTCTCCAGTTGACTCTGGTCAGCAGGACATGCATTTCTACACCAGGTATTTTGTTCCTGGCTAGATGGCTGCACAGCACTCCCCCAGACACTACACTGTTCCAGCTAGATATATATATCAACTACTCATACAAAGTCCACAGGCAGAAAGATAACCAACATTTATTAGCCGTTATCCATTTTTCCAATTGCTCCATAAGGTCAACTAGCTTGCTAAGAACTCAGGTGAAAACTAACTCTTCCACAAAGAGAACATTGTTGAAGGCAAACCTAACGCCTATTTTCCAGTTTACTGCTTTCTTCCTTTTTGTATTACAGCCAGGAACTTAGTTCAGCTGCATTACACTTAGCAGCAACACCCCTCAGCCTGCTGCGAATTTACCTCCCATGATTCCTGTTATGTGCAGGCTCAGTAAGGGAACCTGCTGGTGACGAACAGGAGCTGGAGTCTCCCCCCTAGGAATCACCAGGATGTTCACAGCCATAACACAAGCTCCCTCACCAAGCGTAGCTTCAAGTTACTTCTTGTCAGGTGATCACCAGGTAGATGCTAAATATTGGCTCACTCTTCATCCAGTTTTTAATAAACGGTGTTATGATGGTCAGAGCTATGCTATCAACTTCTCAACCTGTGAAACTTACCATAATGATACACCAGTGAGTTACTATCAAAGTATTATTCCAAGGTTTCTCGAGCTTTTGCCAGTATGCACGTAATGCAAAGGTATCCTTAAGGCAATGATGTAACTGTGAGGAAATATGATATTAATCTACTATGTCAAGCTTTATAAAACTTACCTTCTCATGGCATACTCTAAGTCTATCCACCAAACAAGTGAGTTTTCCTACTTATCTACTACATCCAACCTGTTAAAGCAGCACTGATAGTAACTTTTAATAGCTACTTACTTTTGGCAGTTGGTACTTTGCGGGGGGTACCACCAGCAGCTGCCTACACATCAGCTCAGAGCTATATATTCCTGTTGGTATATGACAGACACCTCCAACAAGCACTAGTGCACAAAAAAGGTTTGATTCATAATTTAGCACAATCTGTTTACAGTGAATACTGTAACTTTCTGTTAAGTAAGAAGGAGCTGCCCTTGAGAAAGCTGCTGGTTGCTGGATTCCTGGATGCAACTGAAGCTCTAGTGCAGGGGTGAAAAAGTAAGTATACGGCATTTTATGAATGCCAGTTCAGCCCCTTCCTCATGAAGGCAAATTAACCCAGTTCCCCAGCACAGATGGCTTTGGATATTCAGTACAAGATTTATGTGACCATAACATGCAAAGCCAGGATTCTTTTCCTCAGTTCTAGGTTTGGTTTTTTTTTTCCTAAGAAGCATTGTAAAAGGACTTACAATGTATATAAAAAAACCTCCTTACACTTTCGTAAAAAAAACACCATTAAGTGCTAGCATTTGTTTGCCAATTTTCAGAGCAGGAGTTAGATAATATCAGAGTGGGACAGTTGTTATGATCTCTTGAATTATCATCCAAGACTTTGGTCCCAGCTGCCAGAGATTCCTGATGCTCAGCCCCGACGCATTCATTGCGAGCTTTCACCTCTGGGAGGTCTGTCGCTTCATATCAAGGGGTGTGTGTTATATCCACAGTGTACTTTCTCATAATTTTTTTTAAGGAGGACAAGGAGAAGCACAACTCATTCAAAATATAGTGTATTAGAATGGAGGAGTAGCATGAATGACCCTTTCCTTCTCTTCCATCTGCTGTCCAGGCTACTGTACTGCTTAAGCCAGTTTTTTCTTCAGGCTCTCTCTTATCTACATTAAAGGTAGCATTCACTCCCATATCAATAAGAGCTTCACACACCTTCAAGAATGATGCCCCAGTTAGAAGACAGCTTCCCCTCCTCCATCTCTCAGGTAGCATTGTATTTTTCAAAAGTTCAAGAATGTTATTTCTTTGAAATACAGTTCCTAGGCATTATCACCTATTTTTTTTGCATGATATTTCAATGTGTCACAGAGATACCATGAATTTTTTTCATGCTTTACAAAAGGAAAAACTGAAAACAACAAATGGAACACTCTCTGGAATTTACGAGGTTCCAACATGAGAAAGATACTTTTTGCAGGCAATATGGACATAATGATGCCATAACAGTCACATGGCTAAATCTTCTGATGAATTCTCACCTACCTTTTCCTGAAGTGGAAGAATACTATGTACTTTTATCAGTGACAAAAGGAAAATTGTCAAGAAGTCTCAGAAAATCAATACAGAGCACTTAAATAGTTCTTTTAGCCTATGGCAGAAAACCAAGGAGCCTCCAACCCGCCAACGTACCTTCTGGAGAGCTAGCTGAGTGGCCAGACACCGCTTCTGGAAAAACATCTTCTAACGCTCGCATCTTTTGCCAAGAAAGGGAAGAATCACACAGAATAATATGATATACTGGAACATCACCAGAGTATTTCTTTGTTACCAAAAAGCACTTTATGCAAATAGAGTAAATACTGGGAGGGAGAAGATGCTTAAAAACTCAGGAGTCACACAGTAATGATTTTCCCATTGTAAAAATGGACTCAGATTATCCAGGACACATAGATGACGTCCTCCATGAGAAAATCTTGCTTATCAACAGAAGAAAATAACCCACAAATAATTTTTATATTAATCCAAGTTTTAATCATTTCAACAGCATCCCAGGAGGCAATAGTTCTTAAAATGGTTTACTGTCTCTGCTGAATATGGATCAGTGAGATGCATTTTGATTTATCGTGTATGTTTTTCCCCTATAGGAAAATATTGTCATCTCTTTTCACAGGGGTTTGATTCAGTCTGTGTGAACTACAATGACAGATCCTGACGGTGTTCATTGCCAGCAAACAGGCAGATGCACTGATAGGAAATTTCATTTTCATGCACCTCGAGCTGTCTGGGAAATGAGATTCTCTAGTTCTGAAAGATGCACAGCTAATGATTCTCAGTTCCTCCTCTAAGAGGCCGACCAACCTTGAAATATATAGGTTACACCTGAAGCTGACAATGACACCTTGGCTCAGAAGCAGTAGCAGGACTGTGATAGTTCAGTTCTTACAATAAAAGCAGATTTTATTCCTTTACTTTTCCTTTTTTAATTGGAAGACTATGATATCTTTCAGTTAAACAAATGAAGAACTGAGAGCTATACATATACATAAATGCACACCATATATACATACAGATATTCACCAAGTAAATCTGCGCATGTGGAAGCCATCTGTGACATCTGGTCTTTTCCTAAATTATATATATATGTATATATAGGCACATCACTCCATATGTATCTACTCGAAACTTCTCTAAGATCATGATTGTCAGAGATGCAAATAGCTGAGATCCATACAACACTAAGCTTTCATTAAGAAATTCAGTTCCCACAGTAAGAATTTGCAATTCTGCATCTTTTTGTCCAAGTACCTGTCTCAGTATCTAAGAGACAATAGCAATCAATGACCATGGTGAAGTGGTGAATTTTAAATCCATTTTACACACACACAGATATGAGTTGAAGCCATATTCAAAATCTAGTGTAGTGAATGTAGTTCCTCTACTGACACCAACAGGCACTATACTAACCAGGGAGTGTATTTTTTAATAGGTCATACAGCAAGATAGTACTAAAAAAAAAAAAAAGTCCAGAAATTATTTTTGCATCTTACCCTCTGCTTAAAAATTAAACCAAGATCCAGCTTTAAAGATTATCATCAGAAGAGTAAGTAAATGCCAATTAACAGAGTTTCTTGTAACTGTTTCCAGACAGTATCTGGTAGTTAGATGGTGACGTTTCACAGTGATATTTTTTTTTTTTATTCACAGCTTCTGATTGCAGATCAACACCCACAAGAATCTCATATAATTTGTATGAATAGTAAATAGGAGTCTTTCTCCTGTGAATCACTAACCTGAAAATATCTAATTTAATACCATTTCTTTAACCTCTTACTTTAGAATTAGTTGAAGATCTGTGAAAAATATTCATATTCTCAGTTAAAGGTCCAATCAAGATATGACCGTGAACACATCTACATTTACTGCATAACCTCTCTGCATCAAATGAAGTCAGAACTTGTCAAAAATAAATCCCTTTTGCAGAAATGAAACTGGTTCACAGACTCAAATTCAGAGCAAAATACCAAAGATACAGCAGTACTGAAGCTCAACGCATCCAAAGAACTCAGCAGTTAAGGCAATCAAACAGATTGAGTTTCAAATCTCCTTCTTTGGCAGATCAAGTGTTTGAAGTTTGTTTTACATTCAGTGAAGCCTCTTATTTAGTTTTCAAACTCAGTCTTCCTTACTATCTATTACACAGAGTAAAATAGCTCCAACATGAGATTTTGCTTTAATGCTGTAATGAATACTAGCTGAGATTGTACTCTTTCAGTATCACTGTACAGAAATACTCAGGCTAGGCCAGACTGAGCTATACCAGAAGGAGTAGAGGAAAATTGTCTTTTATTGGCATAGACAGAAAAAAAAACCCAACACCAAAATATACAGGTCTCCAATCAAGGGAATATTAAAATGCATAAGAAAATAAGGTAAATCAGTGGTATTCAAAGGGAAATATTGGCATTGGCAAAAAGTGGATTGCTTCAAGAATTGTTTTTTTGGATAGACAGTACTGTTTTCTGTAGTGACCTTGACACAAAATGTAGGAGCATGCTAAGGAAAACTGGATAAAAAGAAAGGTGGCTCACAACACAAGAGGATTAGCTTGCAATTGGAACAGTATAAAAGCTCTGACATGCAGTGCTACGAATTGCAAGGTCATATACTTAAGAACTAACAAGCATAGCTACTTTAAGTTGAGGGTCCCCTCAACTTGAATTACCCCATCCTGTCAGAGCTCATCAACTACAAAAAACCAGAAGAGGGTAATACAGATCTGCGTAATACTAGTTCATCACACAAGACCTACATCGTTCTTCTACAACGTACCCAAGAATTAAGAAAATGAGAAGCTGAACAGAGCTACGTGCCTTGAGTAAGTATCAACACCACCAAGGTACAACTGAGGTTCCTTAACTAGAATTTTGGACTTATTTCTACAATGACTCATTCCCCCTCAAAAAGTCAAGCAAAGGACTACAGGGATGAACAGGGAGTGGAGAGCCTTTCAAACAGGTGGAAAATAAGGTTTGCTTGCCTAACCTAGCAGACTAAAGGCTGTCAGGGAACACTGGTTTTCTAAAAGATGCATAAATAAAATGAGTAACTCAAGCCAAAGATGTTACCATCAGAATAAATGTGTATCAAACGGCCATTAATAGATGAAGACTGGAAATTACATATAGATCCTCAGTCAGAATCATTCAGAAACAGCCCTCCAATTGGACTAATGAGGTGACAAAATCACCACTACTTTCAAAATTGAAGCTTGATATATGCATGAATTTAATCAAATGAAATCATAACCTAAGCTATCAGAAAGTCAGACTGGCTGATTAATCGAGACATTTTTCCTGTAAATGCACTACATTAAAGTTTTTCTCCCTCTTAATAAAACCAAAATGTTTGGATTTGGAAGGAAATGTTTTGCCTAAATGAATGCCAAAAAAAAAAAGTGAAATATTAAAAAAATTGCAACTTTTCCACTGTGCTTCTGATGTGGAAGAATGTAAATGGTTTATTTTGAATTATAGCGGAAACAAATACTGGGATTTTCTACAGGTAAAGAATTCTGGTTTTCTAGTTGTATCTGCTGCAGTCAGAGATCCTTCGGACATGCTTTTCTTTTGTTTTTGCTTCCTCCCGGGCTCACCAGTCACACCACCATCCTTGTTATTCAAAAAGGTGTCTTAAACATGGGTTTAAATTACCATGCAGTGTAGACAGCTTGAAAAGGTTCTATAGACATCCTGATTCCTTCCTGGCCTAGTGACGTGTTGCACTTCAGCTCTCCAAATATAAACAGTGTGGGATTGAACGCAAGCAAGATGCTTTCTCCCACAGATTCAATCAATGCTCGTTCACACGAGCAAGGTCCTACAGTGTGTTCCGAGGAACCCTTCCCTGGGGAGACACTTCACGCACAGCTTCATTTCTCAGGTCCACATCAGTATCTTTCCAGAATCATGGAGGTTTTTAGCCTAGGCTTCATGAGATGCACTCTGCAATAACCAAGGCTGTGGTTTGGCTCTGCTACTCGCTGCAAGCACCCATCTGTGGGTACAGCTCTGGGATGGCAGCAGCCACTGGGCACAGAACATCTGTGTGGGAGCCAGCAGAAAGGTGCTGCTCCTGGGACCGTGTTTTCTCCAGAGGAAAGGGAAGGACACTGGGGACACATGGGGTAAAACTGCAACATGGAATTATCCCTCCATGCAGTAGAGGCATAACTCTTCTGCAACACAGGACACAGGGGACTCCTACAATCGCTCATCAAACTACCACCAGTTCTTTACAAAATTTTATTTTACCTTGAATGTCAAGCATATTACCAACCTCTGATAGTAAGACAACAGAAAAACAACACATGAGAAAAAGCCACTTGTAAAGCGTTGGTTAAGTTCCATACAAGACTCTGCCTTAATTTAAGAGATGGATTTTAAATTCCCATGAAAACTGTGCCTTTGCTCTTTATGTAAAAGCAAGCAATACAGCTCATTAGCAAAGCATACAGTGAAAATTACATATAACTTGCTTAAAATGAAAAAGGAAACAGCACAAAAAACATTGCAGCTAGTCAGCCAGCAGTTAGACCTTTCTCCTTGTGAACCTGCTTATTCAATTTGGCAACTGCAGTCCTTGGGGAGAAACAGCAAAGGCTATGTAAAACTTATAATTACTTAATTATGCAGAACTGTTACATTGGGGTTGTGCAAACATTTTTTAATTTTTTTTTTCCAAATCATAACTACAAGTCAACTATACTAGTTTTTTGTTATTTTTTTATTTTTAATGTTATTTTCATATAAATTGAATAACCCACATGGAACATTTTGACATTTTTGCAGCTGAAAGTACCTCCTTAATAAACCCTTGTCCCTTCTTGAAGCAGTAGTTCTACCCTTGCATTTCACCCTGGTTTTAAGCAGAGTTGCATGGCAAAATAAGTGATATTATTTCCATAATAAGCTCAGATATTTCTCTTAATTTATAAAAATCTGATATTTACTTTCGCTCACAGAACATTTGGAGCTATGACATATGAAATGTACACAAGCCAATGAGATTCACACGTATGAAATCAAAGCCAGCCACGTTCTTTCAAAATCAAAAACTCTATGTCGGCTGCATGTGAAAAATTTCACAGTAATTTATACCTGACCAATACCATTTAAGGCCTAATCCTGCTCCCAGTGGTGTCTCCAGCAATTCTGCAAAGGACTTCAGTGGTAACAGGAATATGATAGGACACTTAAATACTAAATAACAAATATTATAGTTAATTCTATTCCTATTAAAACTGATGATTATTTAAAGACACTTTACAAGTTATTAAAAAATTGTTGGAGTTTCTTTTCTGAATGAATGTATAACATTTGGGATCATTATTTATATTGCTTATAATGTCAGAGGTACTTTTGTTCCTGCTTATGGGATTATTGCTGGTCACCTTCCTGAGACTTGAAAGACCACAAAAGACAAGCACCATACCTACTCCTCTAAAGTTCTGTATCACAAATTAGTAATTTGGTCCCTTTCTAAATGGATCTCTCCCCACAATTACACTAA
Organism: Eurypyga helias; assembly: GCF_000690775.1. NCBI lineage: Eukaryota > Metazoa > Chordata > Aves > Eurypygiformes > Eurypygidae > Eurypyga > Eurypyga helias. Next base: position 15,759 of record NW_010235080.1, read on the forward strand.
AACATAGTGATGGGTCACAAATTCCAGGGGGTCCAGCTGGTCCTGGCATTCCCGGACTGCCACGATCTCCATCTTTACCGGGCTGCCCACGGTCTCCAGGACGTCCTTCTTTACTCATACCCGGGGGACCTTCAGGACCTTAACGACACACATGCAAAAAATACATTACAGAGGATTTTTGTTAAAATGAAAACAAGACCAAGTATCGACTTACAACTCCACACACACACACACCTCGGCTCTTTGGTGAATTATGCAGATAAAGAAAACTTCATTTTCTGAAAAAGGCACTTCTTGTCACAAACTGCTTGTATGTTTATATAACCAACATGACACCTTCACAGAGAGGGTGGTGAGGCACTGGAACAGGTTGCCCAGAGAAGCTGTGGATGCCCCATCCCTGGAAGTGTTCAAAGCCAGGCTGGGTGAGGCTTTGAGCAACCTGGTCTAGTGGAAGGTGTCCCTGCCCATGGCAGGGGGGTTGGGACTAGATGGTCTGCAAGGTCCCTTCCAACCCAAACCATTTGGTGATTCTATGATAAAATAGCTTTAAAAAAGAAATACAAAAATATACTTCTGTCTGCTGCTATACTTCATTATGTAACCTGGAACCACCATGGCATGGATCAGAGGCCTCCCATTTCTATTCATTTCTCTGACTTTGGATCAGGCCCTAATATCTCTTCCAAACACTCAACTTTGCATTTTTACATGAATAAACTACTGTTAGGAGGAACATTTTCCTTCACTAAGCAATGCTTACAAGTCACATGATTATAACATGGTTCAGTTTTCAGCTAATGGATGACTTAAAGATCCATCTATCAAGAAACATCAGTCTCAGGTACCAATCCCTACAAGACGTGTTTTATATCAAATAATGTATTATATGACAGTTTTAAAGGCATGCAAGAGACAGCCATTAGCCATAAAACATACATGATAATTAATATGTGTAAAAACTATCTACGTTTTTCGAAATCATACCAACAGTTATTCTAAATCACCTTTTTTTTTTTTTTAATTATTAGCATGCACTGAATCTGCACAGCTGAACCATCACTCACCTGGAGGTCCTGGGGGGCCTTGGATCCCAGGAACCCCAATTCCTTGATTGCCTTTTGCACCATTTTTCCCTGGCAGTCCTGTGAATTAGAAAACACATGTATATCTTTGCACACTAAAAATATTTTCATCCAGTGAATTAGGAAGTCAGCATTTGATAATACTTATTGAATAAAAAAAGTAATAGTTCAAAAGCAAATAATGGGATGTAAACTAAGATTTCCTTGTAACCTGTGCAGTGTACCTGAGTTCTAAATTATCCTAATCTCTACTGAATTAAGAGATGATGTAGCACCTGGTAAGCAGACAGCCACTATGAGTTGAGAGAATAAGCAATTAAGAAACTTGCTGTCATTGCCCTTCCACTGGCAAAGTTTTTAAGAAGTTGTATGAAGGAAGTGTAAGGTATTCACCACAGTTCCTGTGGAATACAGAACATATAGATAATCTTCCACAACATGGCAGAACTAAATCTCCACCAAACAAGTACTGAGAGAGGCAAAATGTGCTCTCTTACACCAGTAGACCCAATAAATAGTTTCTTCATAGAAACAGATAACCATTTCTTCAACTCTTATGGAATAGCCAGAACTGTTAGTATCAGCTCCAGAGGAAAACTGCACATTCTCCTATTGGAGATGAAATTACAAAAGCACTACAGGCAAAGCATCATTACATTCAAAATGAATTTGATGTGCTAGGTCATAGTTAGTAAGTCACAAAGAAAGTAAATATTTACCAATCATTTGCCTGCCTACCCCGGCACATTACTAGTTAGCTGTATTTCATACAGCTTTTCTGATTACCCTGATGCTATAGGAAACACAGTTGCTGCTGGGACCAGTTAACAACTTGTGAACTTCACCCAGTCTCTCGGTCTAGATGAAGACTATATATGCATACTTAAAGTCTGCAAATACGTCAGAGAAATCAGTTGGAATGCTCAGACACATGAGTTACCTGAAAGCATAAACCTTAGCTTGCCTAAAAAGAAAACAGAAAAGCATAAAGAAAGGAGTAAAAATCCTTATGAGATAAAAAAAAAAAAAAAAAAAAAGGAGTAAGCCACAGGAAATCAGAGGGAGTATAAAGGTTGTCGCATGCCAAAAAGGGGAGCCAACAGGATAGCAGGTAGTAAATCGACAGCGAATAAATACTGTTCTTTAAAACAGCAGGAACAAAGAAGTTTGGAAGAAAAGAAACCATTAAACATGGAAATACATTGAAATCCATGTCTAAGCATATGTGATGTACAAAAAAATAAAAACCCTAAATGCAGGTAAAAACATCTACATAATGCTGAGAGCTCTCTAAAAAGATCAGAAGACTGACTATAGTAGAACTGAACACTAGCTATCTTGCTGGGTTCTTGTATTTTCTCTTCTTCTAACACGAACTCTTCACAAGCGATGAAATATACACATCGCACCATGTCTTCAAATTACGCTTTCTGACACAAAACCCAGCTTATGCCCTTGCTCCACCCTGCACTAAACCTATTCCAAACCAGAAGCAGAAAACAAAGTCATAAAGGCCATTAGTACCATGACACACGTATGCAGTACCTCTTGTCCCACGAGCCCCAGGACGACCTGGGATGCCTGTCAGCCCCGGAACGCCATCGCTTCCTGGTAAACCAGGAAACCCTCTTGGGCCTTCAGGGCCTCTTGGACCTGGTGGTCCTGGAAGTCCCGGGGAAGCACTTTGGGATTGACAGTGGTTACAGTTTTGTAGCCTTCCACTCTGGAGGATGGCAGGCAACTGGGCTGGGAGAATTCAAACAAAAAATTGCTTAGATTACTGTAAAAATACAATATCAAAATATTGCTCTGTAGACACTAATACAGAAAGTTTCCTCTCTTTAGAGAATATGATACCTTTAGGAAACAAGAAGGTAAAGTACAGAACCTGTGGTGCAGAAATATATTTCCACACTGAAGGAAAACAAGTGATAAATCAGAAATATCAATCTTGTTTTCAAGAAATTATCTTCATAATTATCAGGAAACTTCTTTAGCACTTTAAACAATGAAAGAACAGTAAAGAGGCTTTCAAACTTACTTCTCAGTACGTCTGAACACACCTGTCGAATAAAGTCTTCAGAAAATTCTCGTGCCTGAATTGAACAGAGAACGGTTAAAAAAACAGAGAGTATGCATTTGTTTGGGGGTTTTAAGGTACCCGAAAATGACAAGTTTGATGTCTAACACATACAGGTTTTCCATCTGATCCAGGTGTTCCCGGGGGTCCTCTATCTCCTGGCTGACCTCTGAGACCAGGAGGTCCAACCAAACCCTGGATACCAGATTCTCCTTTTTGCCCATTGATGCCTCGAATGCCTGGATCTCCTTTCTCACCTTTCTGGAATGAAAACCAATAAAAAGCCAATCATACATTCACAGACCACTTGGAAGCTAAGCACCACCAAGCAAACATTCCAAGAAAATCTTAATTGATGATCTTCATAAAAGAAACATAAGTTGTCACTGAAAATTAACTTGATACTGATGAGATCAGTTTCACTAAAATGTACAGAAGTTTTCAGATTCTTTAGTAACTGTTTCAGATACAATTATTTACCAAATAACTAGAAATAAATTACCAGATTTTTTAATTTTAAGGATTAATTTAATTTTTAATGTAAGGATTAATATAAAAAAAGTCTTCCTTATCATGTTGAAGGAAGGGCTTTATTCACTTTTTCATGAGAATTAGATGATTTCTTACAGTACATGAAAATCCTTAGAAGGCTGGAAAAATTAGAAGTGAAATTCTGGCGTCACTGAAGTTCTTGGCAACCATACTACAATAATCAAGGCTTTTACCCTATGTCTGTAGTGAATAAGACAAAGGAAAAAACAGTTTGATTTCACTTAGGGTGTGGGTTTTGGGGTTTTTTTGGGGGTGGGGGTGGGGGGAGGAGGGTTCTGACTTTATTCTTCACTGATTGATTACAACTGTAGTCCATTTGCTTCACTGGAAAAGGTTAAAATAATACTGGAAAATATTTTCATATATCTTCATCAAAGCAATGGTTCTTCTATGTATGGAATTACCTACTGCAACAGTTCACATGGAACTCTTT
>NW_010235080.1:19923-26783 GCF_000690775.1 Eurypyga helias
GAGCCAATAAAACATCAGTACAATGTAATTTGGAACATGCACAAGATTAAAGTTAGTATAGTTTAGTCCCTGATGAGTTTTTTCCTTCCCTTTTTGCACAGCTTCTGCCTAATGTTATCAGTTGCTTCAAAATTTTCTTTTGCCCTTTCCAAGTATTTCAGATGCAATTATGGAAACAAGGCAGCAGGATTACTATATATGACAAATTTATTGCAGTAAATAATATAAGTTTAAGAAGCAGTCAGGCATACAGTCTTCACAGACTTATATTACTTTGTACCATTCTATGTAGTACTTATCAAAGTTCATTACAACCCAGACATTCAAAGTTTTCTGGCTTGGTCTGAATTAGAAACAATGCCTTGGAGTTCTCCACGTGAATTATTACAGGGTAGCAAGCTTCAAATTCAGTATTGGATTACTCATTTTTATGCAGAGAGTTAGCCACTAAAATAAGGCAGGTAGTCTTTCCCCTTAAAAAAAAAAAACCAACAAAACCACCAACAGAGAAATGAGACAAATTGTGACAGATGTCAGTCAAGTGCCTAAAAGTACTGCTGAAAAGATGGTCCCCCAGGAAAATGCCATGCCTGAACTGAACAGCTGTCCATACCCTTTTCCCACTACGAAAGTTACACGCTAATTCAGAACTGCCCTTTTGTATTTTATTTTCTTGATACTGTCACTTTGAGTGCTGTAATCAGAGAGAATTGATGCTCTTAGTTATACTATGTAGATTTGTATTTGCTAATTTCTATTACATAATTACAAATGTGGGGGTGTTTTTTTTCCCTTTATCAGGGTCTGCAAGGCTCAGAGATGAACATAGAGTATATGTAGCTGCGTGTGGCTATACTAGAAGCTATGTGTTGGGATCTGAAAATCATGCTGTTCTTGTAGCTACAAGTTATTTGTTTTCATTTCAATTACTTTAACAGCTATGGACTACATCTACATAAAAGACATCTGACTTTGAAGTTGATTTATTTGGACTAAATACTAAAGGGGCTAGAAAGCATTAAGAACCAGTGAAGTATTGGGAAAATGGCATCTATTGTAGAAAAACATCATAAGCTAGAAGCCAGTAAAAAAAAAAAACCAGGACAAAACTTTGGAAGCATCAGCACAACTGCCTGCAGAATTTGCCAAAAACCAAATGAAACTGCTGAGGGAACATTTTCAGCAGTGTATCTTGGTCTTGTAATGCTCAGTCACATCCCATGTGTGGCCCTGTTTGTTGACCCTTATTGTTGGCAAAGAAAATTAAAAAAAAAAAAAGCTTAATACGTGCTGAGAATTACAGACTGAAAAAACTTTACATTGAGGAGTCAGTTTAACAAAGGACAAAATATTTTATAAAAATAGAAAATAACCTCATTTTATAAGTCTGAGAAATAAACACAATGACATCATTGTATCTTAGCATGTATTAAGAACGTTATGAAAAGGATTTTTTCAGAAGAAATTTATTATTATCACACTTTACAGTATTTAAAGACAGTAGTTCAATAGTATATAAGTAATCTTTTACCAATTTTGGCAATGATTTAGCTAACCAACCATAAGCCAAACTGTAATTTTAAGTATTTCATAGAACCACAGCAGCATAGAGGGCAGTTTATATGTTTAAAAGCATAAAAATATTTAATTATCAGAATTGAGCTTAGAATTAATATCATAAAATCATAAAATCACAGAATAGTTTGGGTTGGAAGGGACCTTTAAAGGCCATCTAGTCCAACTTCCCCTGCCATGATCAGTGACATCTTCAACTAGATCAGGTTGCTCAGAGCCCCATCCAAACTGACCTTGAATGTTTACAGAGAGGGGGCATCTACCACCTCTCTGGGCAACCTTTTTCACCACCATTATTTAAAAAAATTCATTCCTCATACCTAGTCTAAATCTACCCTCTTTTAGTCTAAAACCATTACCTCTTGTTCTATTGCAACTGGCCCTACTAAAAAGTTTATCCCCATCTTTCTTCTAAGCCCCCTTTAAGTAATGAAAAGCTGCAATAAGGTCTCCTCTGAACCTTTTCTTCTCCAGGCTGAACAACCCCAACCTGCTCAACCTTTCTTCATAGCAGAGGTGCTCCAGCCCTCTGATCATTTTCGTGGCCCTCATCTAGACCCACTCCAACAGGTCCATCTACCCTGCACTGAGGGCTCCATAGCTGTATGTCCAGTTATTAATATGAAGAAATGCTTTAATGAAAAGTGATTAAACAAAAGACATCTCTAAATAAAGTTGAAGGAGAATTATATTAATGGGACAGTGTGTACCCTGATTTCACTAAATATTGGAATAAGTAAAAAAATAACTAACAAATTTAATCTTTTAAACACCAATTTTTAAACAACATGCAACAAAAATTTAAAGGTCTGCCCATAAATATGTCTACATTAGCCAAACACAAAACAAAACAAATGAAAAAAAAATGAGTGTCCTGGATTCAGCTGGCACAGAGTTAATTTTCTTCCTAGAAGCGGGTAAAGTGCTGTGTTTTGGATTTAGTGTGAGAAAAATTTTGATACACTGATGTTCTAGTTGTTGCTAAGTAGTGCTTATATTAAGTCAAGGACTTTCCAGTTTCACATGGTCTGAGAAGGCTGGACATGCACAAGAAGTGGGGAGTGGGGACAGCCAGGATAGCTGACCCAGACTGGCCAAAGGGATGTTCCACACCATATGACACCATGTCCAGTATATAAATTAGGGGAAAGCTGGCTGGGAGGCTGCTGCTCAGAGACTGTCTGGGCATCAGTTGTTGGGTGGTGAGCAATTGCATTATGTACCTCTTGTCTTGTATCTTCATATTATTACTATTATTATTACTACTGCTATTTTATTTCAATTATTAAACAGTTCTTATCTTAACCCACGAGTTCTTTTCACTTGTAACTCTTCCAATTCTCTCCCCAATCCCACCAGGGGTGGAGATCGAGTGAGTGGCCATGTGGTGCTCAGTTGCTGGCTAGGGTTAAACCACAACAACGGGACTTCTAAAAACATCCTGGAGAGCAACAAATGCAGCTTCTGACAGTCCAAGAGCAGTCCAAGCAAGCTTCCCCTTATGTCCCTCAAATTTCAGACTGAGTTGAATCATTCCTCTAAAAACTTAGTAGTAGAGAGAAAGAATTTTCTGAGTCAGTTTCAAAGACAGAATCCTCTGAGAAAAACTTTGCAAAGGCTTTGCAGTATTTATTTTCATTAGTTTTGAAATAAAGGCACACAAAAAAAAATCTTGCTAGGGAAGGTTAAAATGCACAATACAAATAGTTCAGCTGTGGAAATCCTTACCACAGACTTTTAGGGAAGCTGGAAGAACAGTATATCAGCACAATTCTAAAGGAATCAGATTGCGATTAAATGCATTCCATTGTTTGTTGTTTATTTCTCTTAAAGTATATACTTGGCTTTAATTATTTTTTAAAAATATTTTATATCATAAAATACATATTTCACTATGTCTCTTTTTTAACTAATACATCTTTCTCTTCCCTGATACTTTTAATTTTTGTTGCTCACAGAGATGTGAGTATGGAAATAAGATGGTAAACACACAGTTTACAGATCACATGATCTGCAGAAACAAATGGAGTAATTTTACAATGCTACATTTGTCATAACAAAATACTTACCTCTCCTCGTTCTCCACTCAAACCTTCTAGTCCCTTTAGGAATTAATATGAAAAAATAAAAAAAATAAAAACAAGTTTAACCAAATTACTTGGAATCATAGAAAAATATTTTTGTCTCTTGTTTTCAATAATTAATCACAAATGTCGATTTTTAAAGATTCTGTGATTGCTATTTGTACAAAAAACCAAACAGCATATAAGGATGAAAGATGTATATCATGGTGAATTAACACTTTAGTAATATCTCTAATATCATATACCAAAAGGATAAATTGGGAATATATCACACATATTATAAACCATATGTTTTATTAGTGTAGAGGAAGTGCACCTGGACAAAACCTTATTCATTCCACACAAAAGAAATAAAACTTTGTGTTCTAGAAAAAGGAAACTCCTGATTCTAATACTGTTTCAGTAGACAGAAATCAAGTTCAGAACCTTTGAAATACAAACTCAGTTTGTAAGCCAGAATTTCCATGTTGGCAAATGGTTTCAGTGTCATTACTGCCAAATGGTTCAATGGTGTTATTGATCATTAAGTTCCATGGCAAGATAGCACAGGCTTTCTCACTTTTCTGATACACACTTATGCACAAGGGAATCTGAACTGTATCTTTGAGAAGTTCTGGAAGCTTGAGAAACCTTGGAAGGACCTAGTGCTGTCTGCCAGAAGTATGTGAATAACTGATTTTTTGGTTGCTGACCAAACTAGATAAGCCTGGGAAACCATTTTAGACCAAGCCTGTATTATTTTTTCAGCTTTGTCAAAAAAAAAAAACCCAATGCAAGCAATTGCAATTCAGTTGCATCATTCTACCAGGGAAAAAATAAAAGTTTTCTTTCACTATCCCTTTGTTTTACCTTATGATTAAAATAATAAGTACATGAAAAATTTGTCCACTGTTTGCAAATGGAAAAACTAGAAAGTTTAATTTGTAAAATGTTAGAGTAGGACATTACATTTGGCCAAACCCAATGATTGGCCTCTTCATTAAAACTGTTTCTTTTCAAAAATATCTGTTCAGCTTTACTACCAGAATCCTGTCAACCTACATACCCCTGAGAGTGATAAAACTAGGCTAACATACAATCTAGATCTCCTGCCCATGCTTCACTGGAATCAGCTCCTTCTGACGAGACAGGCAGCTGTATCAATGCTGTAATTCTGAAAAAAAGCAACAGCGACTTCCTTCCAAGTCCAGTTTTAGATATGCACCTCAACAAATACTTCTCTGTTCAGACACGACATAGATGATGTAGTTAATGAGTATTTATAAATACTAACAGTTATTTTCTGTGCTATAACAAGATAGCCAACTATGACACAATCAGAATACATTGGCCGAGTTAAAGAGAAACAACTGGATCTCACTGATTTGCAGCTGAAACAGGAAACATCTGTAATTTATAAGTACAGAATTTGTCTATAATGACTCCCACTATGGTACATGCAAAATCTTAACATCTCAAGTATCTCTCTTACAACCTTTACAAAAAGCCACTTCGTGCTGTTAGCTCTATTTTATATTGCGGGTAATGGTTTCATGACAAATTTCCATAATTAAGGATTTAATAACATAATGCAGAAAAATGTACTTCCAGACTGTTTCTCAAGATACAATATCCCAGAACCACATAAACATCTAGGATGGAAGGGACCTCCATGGGTTCAACTTCCTTTTCAGAACAGATCCAACTACAGCAGGTTGGTCAACGCCTTGTCCAGACAGGTTTTGCCACAATCTCTGTGAGCAGCCCACTCCAGTGTTTGACCACCCTCAAAGCAAAACGCTTTTCCCGATACCAAGTTGGAATTACTTTCGTTCCAACTCATATCCATTTCCTCTCGTTCTCCACCGTGCACAGCCAAGAAAAGTGTGGCCCGTCTTCTCTATATGTGTTGTGTTTGTCATTTTTAAAACAGTAAGAGTGTTTAAGAGGTAATTCATATAACTGTGCAATCATGTTATACATAAATATCTTTCACCTGATGCAAAGAACTACCCATGTTGATGAAAGTAATCTTAAGAAAAAAATCTGAATCATGGCTCTCTTGAACTAGGATCACTATTTTAACAGTACCTGTATGCCTGGATTTCCTTGTCTTCCTTTTTCTCCTTTCAGTCCCTTCAGAAAAGAATCATATTTTCTTAAAATACATATTTATCTGGGAGATGTAATTGAACTATCAAAAATAACACAAAGACGTAAACCCTAAAACATCAACCTAAACCAGACCCAATCAATCAGAAAAGTTACTCTTCATGAGTTCAGAGAAGAAACTGTGCAGGATACAACCCATATCCCTGAGCCTGCACCAGTGCTAGGACATGACAGCTCTGCACCAAATATCAATTTGCCTGCTCAGCCCCAGAAACGCAGCTAGAAACTTATACTGGGCATACTGGGCAGTTTTCCCTGAAGAATAGCTAGGGATCAATGCTGCTATTCTTCAAGCAAACCTTCTGTGGAGCTTAATCTTAAACAAAAAGCTCCTGAATTAACACTTGAAGACTTGTTTAAATAGTCTTGCCAGATAATTTCACTAGAAACAAAGTTGATATACCTGGATACCACTTTCACCTTGGTTTCCTTTGTCCCCCTGTAAAATATAAGAAGAAAAAGACTCCAGTGTAACATGATCCATCACAAAGATATGTAGTCTGTGTTTTAATTTAACACAGTAAATAGAAGCATCTAACAACTTTTACTTATACCCAATGAAAACAAATCACTTCATCCCCATTACACTAACACTGAGAAAAGTAGAGAAAGTTATATTAAGAAGAGAATCTTTCATAGAAAGAACTATCAAAAAGAAAGGTGTATACTCATATACCAAGTTAAAATTAAAACACAAAATAATGAGGTAGCAAATCCAGCATGATTTTATCTGCTAGGTGTATGGGAGTGGAGAGGATGTAGACAGGGAGAAGGGGCAGTATTTCTGATGGGTAAAATTTCATCTGAATGCTAACCACTAAGTATGCTTCACCCACAGAGAAGAGAGTGCAAGTAATTTCTGTAACACCTATTATAAAATCACTGAATGCAGAAGTTATACATGACACACCAAATTAAAAAATAACTTTTTTTCATCAGGATACAACATTAAATTCAAACAAAACTGTCTAAGGACTAAGTTCCATTTCTACACACTCCCTTTGACTTTCATTGAAATGTTTATAGTAAATAGAATCACAGAACGGTTTG
>NW_010235081.1:0-8488 GCF_000690775.1 Eurypyga helias
AGGAAGATGGGAGGAGACTTTTTACGAGGGCCTGTAAAAACAGAACAAGGGGTAATGGGTTTAAATTGAAAGTGGGGAATTTTAGATTAGATATCAAGAAGAAGTTCTTCCTGGAGAGGGTGGTGAGGCACTGGAACAGGTTGCCCAGAGAAGCTGTGGATGCCCCATCCCTGGAAGTGTTCAAGGCCAGGCTGGATGAGGCTTTGAGCAACTTGGTCTAGTGCAAGGTGTCCCTGCCCATGGCAGGGGGGTTGGAACTAGATGGTCTTTAAGGTCCCTTCCAACACAAACTATTCTATGATTCCATGATTCTATGATTATGAGCCAAGTTTTGTGCAAGAACTTATGTTGCTTAAGCAGAGAACAGATATCTGTAAGTAGTTTGCACATCTGTGTGCAAATCTAATTTCAAGCCATCAGATCAAGCTATACCTCAAAATCTTATATGCACAGCCCAGACTGGAGCTTGTATAGATATATATACTTATGTATTTATTATTCCTGTTTTGCCTTTCAAGCTGAGAATTTCCCTGGAATGTTGATTAATGACACTCTTGCTGCTGCTGCCACAAGATGATCTTGAAATTTAATGGATTATCCATTTTTTCATGTATAATCAACTCCAGAAGGCAAAGGATATATGATTGTGTTTTCTAAGCCCTGTGGTAAAAATACCAGGTCTTAGAATAATCATAACCATAATAATATGAATTCTTGTGTATAGCTCGAAATCTGCCATCTTTTCTGGAGGAGGTATATAGCTATATAAGAAGATACATAATTTTTGAAGGACAGGGATTACATTTTTTCTTTGTGTATGTGTGATAAATATTTTTGTTACATAATGCATTTAACAATACTTTGGCACAGCGCCAATGCATATGCCTCCTTTAAAAAGACCTTCAATCTGAAGATATGTTAAAAGTCTCTTTCCTAAACTATTTACATTACTGAACAGTTATTTTTTTCCTTTAGATGTGTAGCTGTATTTTCACTGTTTATAAATGTCATTCAGTGATGGCACAATTGAGTTTTCCATAACTAATTACTCAGAAGTACAATAAAGCATGTGGTTTATGTAATGACAGTATTTGGTGAATGAATCCTAAAATGGAAACTGCAGTCCAACTTCAGAAAGGTATCATATTCTGCCACTAAAGTAAGGTAAAACAGTTTTCACCCCTGCTTTGTACTGTAAATCTATCTTATCCCAGTTAACAGATTTCTTTACCATTCTGTTTCCATCTATGAATTGTAAAGCAATTCACTTTTCTGAGATAACGGCATTACGTTAATTTAGTAATCAAATCCTATATATGTAAAACATCGTTTGATCCCCTGTTGCAACGTTCTCTTTCCAAGTGTGTCCAGTGGCAGGTAATCAGTGAAAGGTACTAAACAGAAAGTTCTGTAGTATATTGCTTCACATGATGATTTCTCAGAAAGGTCAAACATGTCAGATGTTAAACAAATATCCATTGAACTAGTTTTCTTTTGAGAACACTTAAAAGATTACCCTGCAGAAATGTTTTACATTTCCTGTAATATAATTTGCAATGTATAAAGTAATGCTAGCAACTCAATGTGAGTTGAACACCCAGAAGCAAAACTTTATAGCAGTATGTTTTCAGGTCAACCAAGGATGAAAGGATTAGGAAAACATGCTACTAGAAATACTGTTCAATATTGGGCAGGTCCCGTCTTGTAGCCTTCTTCCCCCAACCTAACTCTAGAAGCAGCTGAGGCAAGTGAGACAGCAGAGGATTGCCTGCATTTGTTCCTTGAAACTAGCGCAGTGTGGCTTGCCACTCTGAGACAAAGACGTAATGTCCTTCCCAACCTTCTCTTTAGAGCGCACACATTTTGTGGAAGGATGGGCTCTCTGCCATGAACACTGAGTTGTGGAATCATGACAACACAACATGTGACCTGTTAATTTTGGAAATGACTGCCAGTGATAAAAAAATATAATTTCTTGTTCTACAGGAATTATCTTGCTCTGTGTTCATGACAGTGAAGTAGATAGTGTCAGCCATTGCACAAGCAGTGATGCTCTGGAATTACTGATGCCTAACTAGATTTCTCAGGTATGCATTTCCCTGAACTCTGTCACTATGTGCCTCATTTGGAGGTTGACTATATGGTTTCCTGACAATAGCTACTATTCAAAACTTTAGGCACAGAAACATACACTCAGCAGCTCAGAATGCATGGAATTTCTTCACTGTGACATAGTTATTTTAGAAAAAAATGCAGCATGAATTGTAGCATTTACTTTCTATTTGTTTTTGGCTCTGATTCACTTGTGTGCTCACAATGATTAAAATACTTGTTCTGGGAAGATGCTAACACACCCTTCTCCTCCCAAATCCCTCAAATCCAAAATATACATGAAGAAGCTGAAAAAAATGTTTCAAAGCCACAGAAGAAGGAATTTCAGGCTGCTGAAAATTAAATAGTTCAAAAATATTACCAGAAAAATGTCCACAATGTTTCCAAAGACTTGTGAGAAAATATTTGGTCATGAGAACTGAGAGGATATCTGTTTTCTTGCACTTCATGTCCACTCTCAGTTGGGCGCAGACAACATGGAGAAGGAAGAAGTGTATGTTACAAAAGCCGAAGAGATACCTGACCTGGTATGGGAACAAATGAAGGAGCTTAGGGGATCCATTGGAAGCAGAGGCTAGTGAAGTTTTCAGCACGAAAGTGATGCCTGGGTAGTAGGTGGCCAAGAAGTCTGGATCTATGAATTATTGAATAAAATGTAGGAATGGACTCACGTGGGTCTTGGAACCTGGAACTGACTGGGCAAAGACACCAGGATAAGACAAAGAAAGTGGGAGAAAAAGAGGACAACACAAATTAAAGTCAAAACTGACTCACAGAGGAAGAAATGTTATGGATGGGTTGACACACCAGGCATAGATTTGTTATAAACCTCTATTTGCTTTATAATGTAATGATAGACTTTTTTTCTCTTGTGAAATTATCATATAAATTTGTGTTGTGCTATGCTGAGAAAAGCCTCAGCATATTGTTGCTTCTTTTTGAATAAGCACCTTAGTCATTGTAGCATTTTAGAGAACCTGAGCACTACCTTGCAGATCTGTCATCTGCTGAGTGGGACAAGTCAAGCAGTTGAATAAGGTTCTGGCTATGAATTCTAGTCTTGGGAAGCTGCCTCATTGAGAAAGGAAAGGAATATAGTCCAGCCCCTCTCCTCAGTGCTTCCTAATGATTTATTTCCCTTTGGCATGTTTGATGATGTGATGCCTGCTTCCAGCTGCCTCAGGCTGCCCATTCTACAGGGACCGGAGGGAAAATGGGATCTAACTTAGATTTTCTTTCTTGAAGCCACATGCCTAACATAGTGTTTTCAGTGTCAGCAGTAACAGTTAAATCTCATCTAAGCTTTAGTGCTTGGATGTTTAACATTGTTCAGCAATGCTTTGGCAGAGGCAGGAATAGAAGCCTGTTCTGGGGAACACATAACTCAGTCATGAGACTTTCTTTTGCTAATTGCAACACTTCTGTCTTCTCCTGTGCATCTTCTTGTTGATAAAAAATGATGAAGAGGTCTCTGCATATGAGATAGTTTCACCTGTGACACTTTGATTCATCTGGCTCCCTGCAAAAAGAAAGTGGGATTCTTCTACAGGCAAAAGATATGGAAGGAAAAAATCTAAGTCTTAATACATGGGATCAAATTAAAATTTAACAGGAAGACTAAATTTTTTATTATTTAAAAAAATATATTTCATAACACAAATTATGTTATCTTAACCTATTTTATGAGTGTTATGTATAATACTTGTGAATATATACATTGGGTTTTATATTGGACTTTTTACTAACTCTCTTTCTCTCCATTCACTTGTCACTCCATGACAAACAAGCATACAGTATAAGTGCTTTTGGGGACTTTCTTCCAAAATAAATTTCATTTGGATTTAAGTAGTTCATTCTACACCAGAATGACCAGAGAAAAATCACTCATACAGAATATAGCCCTGTCATCTTTTCCCACGTCTTCAAAAAGTCCTCAGTGTAGCATCTTCATTTGCTTTTTTAATTTAAAAAAACACTGAAAATGCTGTCCAATGAAGACAGGAGGTGATGGGATTTTTAGCCATATTTTTCTGGTTTTACTTGTGAATTTTTATATCACTGGGTTTTTAGAAGAAGTAATTAAAAAGTAACTCTAGCTTGGCCAGACTACATGCTGCTTCTGTCACAATTTTATGATATCAGTGTGTGTTTCATCTACATAGAAGTGATTTATCAGCCTTGCTAGCCATGCATCTAAAACCAAAATGTGACCTAAACTTAACACCTCCTCAGTTGTACTGATGGAATGATAACTGGTCCTACATACTTTTAAAGAGGCATTTGTCTTGCAAAGAAACACACACATTAAAGAGGAATAACCCAGCTAGCATATGTCAGATCTGCATACCATTTCTGATCTTTTCTAAATCAAGCTATTCCTAGGAAGTTCACCACATTTGCTGAAGTTTCCTTGGAATGAGACCGCACATGCTTTGAATTGATACAAGAAGGTTATTTGAGCAGGTCAGTTGTAGCTGTCGCAGGGAACCAAAAATAGTTTCTTCAAGCAGCAAACCCGTTCCTTTCAAAACTTTTTCTAAGCAGATGTGGCTTCGACCACAGTTTGAATTTACATCTCACCTTCAGACTTCAGGAACATTTCAAAACAGTTTTGCCATACACTCCTCTCCAGTTGCCATTTAAAAGATAATCAGTCTCTGTTGGTATTTCAGTGGTATTCATCAGAGGAGGGAGGGACAGAGGACCATGCTAAATCTCACCAATGTCGTGAAGGCAAAGCTGCATGCAGCAAAACCACCATGACACAGGAGGCAGAGCACAGGTCTGGGCCTTGTTCCCAGCTCAGCTACCATTCCTCTGGATAGTCCTTGGCAACTGGTTTCCACAGTCCTGGGCTTCTGGCTTTACTCCCGCAAAAAGGCAGTAAAAATCCTGACTTTCATAATACATGTTGTTATTTCTGATATTATTATTTTTATATTCATTCTTGCATATTGGTGTCTATTTCTATATGTGGAAGCTTTTGTGTATTCTTAAATGAAGATCATCAGCTGTTGCAACTGAGGTATTTGAGATGTTATATGCACTTATGGTAACAACACCGTATAAGATAATGAGATTTTGCATGTGTCTGGGGTCCTTGCCTGGGTGGATATCTGTTGATCATGTCCTAACTCATAGGGCAGTCTTGTCTGAGAGGTACAGGAGAAGACCCTATCTCAAGATGCCATTTTCTTTGTCAAGGAGTGTTATGGGGAAAAGACAACAGAAAACACTAGCAGTATTTACATCGTGATCTATGCACTTGTGTTTGGCAACAAGTCTGAGATTTGGAGAGAAGGTACAAAAAGATGACACAAACCTACAGAGTTAATACTGACTCTAAACACTTGTGTCCATTTATAAGTAAAATTGTGCCTGTGTTGTTCAAATGAGCATAAGAAACTTCAAAACCAAGCAACAACCTTGATTATGGGCTTGTTTAGCCTTGAGAAGAGGAGGCTGAGAGGAGACCTGATCACTGCCTACAACTACCTGAAAGGAGGGTGGGGAGCAGTGAGTGTTGGTCTCTTCTCCCTAATGACAGATGATTGGACAAGGGGGAATGGTGTCAAGCTGCTCCAGGGGAGGTTTAGATTGGACGTAAGGAAGAAGTTCTTCACCGAAAGGGTTATCACACACCGGAACAGGCTGCCCAGGGAGGTGGTGGAGTCACCATCCCTGGATGTGTTTAAGAGACGGGTGGATGAGGTGCTGAGAGATATGGTTTAGTGGCGGACAGATACGGTCGGACTGGATGATCTCTAAGGTCTTTTCCAACCTAGTGATTCTATGATTCTATGATTATGTAAAAATTACTAGTCACCCAAAATTTCCTACAGCATTTTACTGCAGACTGCTACATCCCTCATCCTACAAATCAGTCCTTCTCTAATGAGGGTCATCTGGTGTTAAGAGTAGAAAACAGCAAAATGCAGAATGTAAGAACATGTACATGCACATGTACATGCACAAACCTACTACGCACAGATCAGATCTATATGCAAACAGGTAACTGTTCATAGTAAAATGACTCATCATGAACAGTGAAGTTTTAATTCTGGGATTTTTTTTTATTTATGACATCCCTTTGATGCCACAGAGATCCCAGAATTGTTTTTGTTATAATGTATTATCTTTTCCATTAAAAAACATGAAAGCAAACACTCTGCTCATCATCTACTTTATAGTGCAACTTGGAAAATACAGGAAGGATATTGTACTGTTTTCACACATATCCCTTTCTCATTTTCCTTCAGCATATTGGAAAGCTGTGTCACAGTCTGTCTCCTTGGCTAACTCCATGAATATGTTCCGCTAAGGAAAGATGTATTTGCGAGATGAATGAAGCAGTAGTGAGGCAAAAACCTGAATACTGAGAGAGAAAGGAAGTGAAAGAGACTTGTTCTATGTGAGACTGTTAAGATTTTCCCTTAAGTCTTGATGCTCAAATTATGTAAACACGTAATAAAAAGTGCAAATATTCTTATTACTTTCATTATTTGAATTTATGTGCTCTACATACCAGAGAGTGAGCATCCATGTTCCACAGTGCAGACTATATTAACATTTTCTCAAGCGCGTCTTCAATTTGCAAAGTTTATGAATTCACGATGTGTTCTTAAGAGTTCAATTAAAGAGGTTACCCATAAATCAAAACCAAAACCAACATAAAAAACAAAACTCAGCTTCTGTGGAGGTATGAAGCTACCAGCAATAAATGTGGGAAAAGCCATTATAATGGTTATGGAGCCAAATATAGGCTCAGGATTATTGTGCTCATTGCACAGGCTGTACATACAGTTTCAACAAAATCAACACCTACATCAAACATGTGGCAATTAGGCTTCAAAGAGAGATTACAAAATATGTGAAAAACCTGTAAATTTAAGTGTACTGCTAGTAGACTTGTTAGTGTACATTTTCAATTTCTCTTCTTGGAAAGATGAGGTTTGTATAGTTTCTGATTGAATTATGGTAAAAATATTTTAACTCTTAAAAATGAAGTTTTAATTCTGAATCTATATGTACACATTTAGAGGCTGTTTTCTGTAAATAGTTGTTCAAATAGACTTACACTGCTTGTTTTTCCTGGCAATAAAATCTTACTTATAATATTGTGCAGAAATTATCATGATTAAGATGCACCAAAATGAGCGCAGACTAGAATATAAATTCCTAATGAACATTCATACAATGTTGTACTGGTGTGACCTGAGGTACACCTCTAGCAAGATACTAGAGGCAGGAAACAGCTAACGTGAAGATTGTGCCTTGATTTGATTGAAGACACATACTGTCAACACAAGGACAGCTGATTAGAGGCACAAAACCTCAGGGCTTTCTTGCAACATCTTGCTTGACTGTGGAGAGGCGGGTATTCCACCTCTTGCCCGCAGTTATCACATCCCAACCACTACTCATTCTCCTGCACCTGGTTTAATTAGCAGCCTTCATCGCATCCTTTTCATGTGCATTATTGTACAGGACTTTCAGTTCTCACAGATAGTTGCTGCGGTATTTCACTCCTTCCCTAAAGTAATGTATTACAACTGTGGATAGAGACAGGGAAGGTGATACAAGGAATCAAGAAAATATAAGAGGGATTCAGTTGCCTAAATTAAGGTGTCCAGTGTCATTTAGTATGCCTTCCACCACACAAGATAACTGTACAAGGTTGACATGGAATTTATGAGGGCTCTGTCACCCCTCAGGAGCAGTAGTGGAAAGTGTACGATGCCCAAAATGACACTATTTCAGTAAGCAAATTTCACACTGTCAGTCATACTGATATGCAGTCCTTAGTGCTGATACTTTGAAACCTGTCAAGTTTTTCATAGGTGTCACACCAGTCGAGGACTGAGGAATTGAAGAACAGTAGTAACCCAGCTTTGCAGGTTGGTACAGGACAATACTCAAAGCAGAACAGAAAGAATCAGAAAGGGTGATTGCTTCAAATGGCAGACTATAATATAAACAGTCATCTGTGATGGCTGGTAGAAAAAGCTGACCACTTGTTTTCAATACTGAAAGAGGGACAGTAGATGAGACATGGTACTTAATGACTGGTGAAATTCAAAGAAAATTATTATATCAACAAAACAGCAGGTTAAGGAACTTCTCTGTGTAGAGGTATTCAGAAGAGACTTAATGAAGAAAAGACTCCATTTACAAATGACAAAAGAAAGGATGCTTTTGTCCTCCAGACTGAAAATTAGGAGAACCTGAATGATGAAAATGTCAAAGGCTTTGAGATGCTGTGCAACAACAAGTGTAATATTTAGACACTTACTGGATTTAGGGTATTGACTGAGGTCTTGGTCAAAGCTGCTGCCCAGGACTCCAGCCTGGCATAGTGTCGTGGTTTAACTCCGGC
>NW_010235082.1:0-28537 GCF_000690775.1 Eurypyga helias
CTGGTGGTGCTTGCAGAAGACCTCCAGTGAGGACTGTGCACAGTCTGCAGGTTAGACTGACCTCTGACATCCTGCCTCTCCCACCATGACTTACTGCATGTAGGACTGGTTTCCCTTTACATTGGTCTAGGATATCAACACACTCTTAAAAGATCATACATGGTAGATCACACACAAGCACCCAATGCTATGCCTGTACCTAGTGCAAGGCTACATCTGCAAGCATAAAGGTTTGGGTTTCTGGCTGAAGACAGAAGAGTCATTCCCATCAGAGTTTTAGAATTCCTAAATGCCCACTTCTTTTAAAGCTGGATTCCAATATTAGGCCTGGCATCCTGCTTGTAGATAGCTTGGTAGCACTCCAAAACAACTCAGGAGTAGAATAGAAATATTTCCAGGTATTTGTGCAATTAGCTGCAGCTCCTTTATTTTCCTCCCAGTTAATTTTGGCAGGAGGAACTGTACATTCTCTAGGAAGAAACCTTAATTACTACTTAAGTGTTCCCCTAGAAATATATAACACCTGTCCTGCATATGTAGGCAGATGCCAAATATTTTTCTGTGTTCCTGAGTTTTCTATTGGGACTTTGCATTTTCTGTGAGTGTTCTCCTCTCCTCTCCTCTCCTCTCCTCTCCTCCCTTCCAAAAAATCATGTTTGATTTGGAAAAGATGGCCCATACCTATGAAGATATCTGTATTTTTGTAGTAGAAAAGGGGATATACAAGAAGACAATTATTGGGGCTGAAGGAAAACTTTCTCTGGCATTTTAAGTCACCAAAGATAAAAATCAATAGACCCCAATGGAGCTCAGATGCACTATTTTATATAATCATAGATTTTAGAGGTGGAAGTAGCATATTAGGCTTACCTAATCCATCTTCCTGTTCTTTGTTCTGCATTGTTCTTTACTGTACATTCTCGACTGCCTTTCTTGATTTCGCTTATAAAACCTGTATAGCTTAAAATAGCAGGTTAGAGGCACGAAGTGAATAGTTAACTTATTCTGTCCTCATACTAAGATACAGAACTAATGCAGTACTAAGCCTGCATGTAAGCCTGTGATGTCTGTGTATTCTTGTCAGGTCCTTTGTGACATTGTATTTACCTGCAGTATTTACCTGTATTTAGAGCAGTGAAAATATAAAAAGTTTAAGCTGATTCTGTTTGAGACTTCAGTAGTTTGTGCCAAGCTTTTCCATCCATTTTAAAGAATACATATTTCTGTCTGATTATAAATTGCAAAGTTACTGTGGGTGTAAAACAACAGTGCAAAAGGAGTATCCCATGGAAGAAGAAGCAGGGCCCAGAGAAAGTCTGGTTGTCAGACAGCCAATATTGTGAAAAATTATTCATATTCTGCACACAACACACAGATGTTAGGGGCTCAGGATCCGGGAGGTGGGAGAATTTAGGAACGTAGCTTGAAATGATAAAAGGGAGTTGCAGAAAGACTTAGGAAACTGATCCATGTAATAATGAGCAGAACAGTTTCTGAAACCCTGGAGAGATGCACATTAAATAATATACCATTTGTCAGGTAAAATACCTTCGGCTGGATACTGATCTCACCTGCTCAGATGTTACAATGCTGCTTTTTCACTGACTCAGAGGAAGATGTCCCTGATTTATAACATCACAGCTCAGAGCAAAGTTTGTCCCTTGCACTGGAACAGAAGAAGGTTATTAATGAATTCTGTTACAAGTTTAACCTTGTAGCCTCCAAAGATACTGCATTTCATATGGTTTATGAGAGACAGTAGGATTAGGAAACCAAAATCTTCAGGTAAAAAAAAAAAAAATCATTCATTCATTCTGACTTTGAACTGGATGCTGGGTTTTATTACCTGGCATTCTTTCAATGTCAAGGACGCCTTCACTTCTGACCATTGCTGGCATGATCCTGTTTTCTTCAAGAATATTTTTCTTGTATCACATATGCATATTTTCCAGGTGCTTGATTTTCATCTCTGACATTCTGAGAGTTGCTGTTTCCAAGTGTGCTGTCAAACTCTTTTCTTTTCCCACCAGGAAATCTCTGATGCCTCTTTTCAAGAAAGAAAAAGGGGAATCTCAGTAGGCTGTAACACAGAGTGACAGGATCACAGTAATTGTTATGACTATTGCTCTCACCTTAAGGCATATGGATCACAAATTTTCCATGCAATCACATGGCAAGGGAGATGCTATGGTATAACAGATGATGGGGATGAGGAGATCCCCTGAGACTCATCAAAATCTCTTACCCTTGCCCATGATGAGCATCTCCATCCCATTTGACCAGGGTTGTATTTCACAAATTTGTTTCTTACTGTATGATTACAATCTTTCAGAGGACGATATGGTCTGCGACACTTTGGTCTCTGCTTTCTCAGACCCAGCAGTAATGTCACTCATCAATCCTTGGGACACTAAAATTGCAAAAGGGTTATATTTTTCCCTCCTCTCTGAGAAAGAAGATCAGAACACTTGTGAGGATGCATGTACATTGATCTGTATTAGCTCAGAATTCTGTATATGGAAATGGCAAGAGTCTGCTTTAGGATTGTTTCTTGTCTAGCATCTGTACTATTCTCTGGTTCGCTTTCTTTTAGGGTTCCTAAAAATGATAATATATTTATGGAGTTCTTCATGGCACTGTTCAACAAACTGTTCTGTTCACGTAAGTAGGTCAAAAGCAAAAGTCCAAACTTGGGCTGGGACCAAACCGAAGAATGATCACACAGGAAGGTAACCCCTTATGTACTCTGAACTAGCTACTCCCACAAACAAGAGAGAAGTTGGAATCATAAGTGCCAGTTTGATGCAGACATTAGATCAGTGATTTATAGGTCAAGCAAGACATTTAGGAACAGAAAAAAAAAATAACAAGCATTATTACACCACTCTGTAAATGAATGGTTCATTCATAGGTTACATATGATATGCTGTCCTGATTCCCACATCCCCAAAAGAAGAGAGGAGTTAGAGAAGGATAACAGAGGAAGGGTAACAGAGTCCACAGAAACAGAGAAACGATACATGAATGAGGTCCTTCTTTTTGGAACATAAAGGAATGAGAGGAATATAAAAAAACATGTAGCATCCTAGAGATAAGTGTCTGTAAGGTCTTTTATTCTGGTGAAATTTGTAAGCTGAAGACTGTGTTTCACTATTGCTTGATCTCCTTTTTCGTTAGCAATAAATATTGGAACAATACAAACTTTTTCCATGTATAGAAATTAAGAATCTGTCCTTGAATATTGCTAAGACCTTTATACCAGTGATGGAGAAAAACATCCAGTTCTGCACCAAAGGTCCTTTTTGGTCCACCTGCTATAGCTGTCCATAGCAACTCAATTACTGTGGCATCTAGACCAATTGAGCAATGAACGATTCATCACTATGTACTGTTGTTGGCCAGTGCATAGAGAGAGAGATAGTCAAGGTGCCGGAGTTAAGCAGCTATAGAGGACAGCCAGATACATCTTTGACTGATGGTATTTTCTTTCATTTATTTTGAATTTCTTCCATTTCATTTTTCAGTCGGCTTTCAGAATGAAAGGCCTTGCAAGCCACGTGTCTCGCTCCATTGCCCCGACAGGGATCATAGGCACCTATGTCAGAACGTTGTTTTGTTAAGCACTTCGTATTTATGTGCAAGAAAGGAATATGAGTGAGATGGACTGCATCCTAGGATTTCCATTTTCCTCCATGGAAATGGTAATAGTTTTCCCTTCAGGTAGCTGCCGTGTTTGTTTAGATTTTGATTATAAGCATTCATGGAAGGAAAGGAATACTTACAGAGCAACATCAAGTCTTTACATGTTATTTAAGTAACACAGATAATTATGACATGTTCCAGTAAATTTTTGCCCAGAGTTATTTTGATTTTCTGAATGGAACAATAGTAATGGAATAAATGACCAGTATTTGGTTTAATTCTAGTTGCAACAGCTAACAAAACTCCTTAAAGGTAAACTAAGAACAGATGAACACATTACAGGAAATAACACTATAAAATAACCCCAGGATTTCTAGGTCAGATCCTCCTTAACTCAAATCTTACCAGGTCTGGTGTGTGTTTTCCTACCCTGATGCAACTGCTCTTTCTTGCCTATTAAAATTTAAAAGGCTAACATGTTATGTTTGAAATGTCAATCCACTGACGCACAACAAAGTATAACCTTAGTAAAAAAGCAGAAGGACCTGCAATTTAGAGTATCATTGGAGCCAGATTTGAAAGGTACTTTTTTCTCTCTGAATTTCCAGGTTCTTAAACACCTTTAACTATCTGGCCCTGAAGCTCTTTAAATGCAAATGATAGGCAGATTAATTCAGTAGCTCACTTGGAAGATTTAGAGAGAGGAAGAGAGGACCTACCTACTGGAAATGCTGAACCTAAGGTACAGCTGTTCAAGAAATACAGCAAAGGACAGATTTGAATGCAAGAGAACATAATGTACAACTTAAATACGTTCATTCTGAGCTTGTAGCAGACTCGCTCTTCAACTTCACTCCTTTCCAATTTGGCATCTGGCCCTTCTTAAAATTTCCCTCTACTAACAGTGGAACAAATGTAAACCTGCTCTAGAAGTACATTTAATTCAGAACTTGCCTTTTCCCTCTACTTTTTCTGATAGCTGCCCGGTTGTCAGACAGTAAAATACTGCCCCACTCAGCAGAACGAGAAAGAAACCAGCCTAAATGCATTGCCCTCCACCTTCCAGGAAACATTCAAGCTTTCTTCCATTAAAAAGATATTAATTTCAGCTGAAGAACAGATCCACAGGGGAGCAACTGGTCCAGCTCATTTTCATGCTGATATATTTGCTTCCCTGAAAACTGCAGAGCAACAGCATCGCTGCTGCAACACACAGCTTAGAAGCCACTAAAAGGCACTCCTGAAAACAGGCATAAAAGGTTTTCTGTGCCCAAATTCTCTACTCAAAGAGGCTGGACACACTGCAGAGCTATGAGATGATGCAGTACCCTGTAGTCTGAGGCAGATTAATGTGGGTCTGCAGAGAAGCTGTATTACTTCTGCTGGTTAACTGAGTGCAAAATTTACTGAAATATAAATCCCTGATTTCATCCAGGAAATTTGGACCTGTTGTCCAGCTAAATAAACAACACAGATTTTCAGCAAGATGAGTCTGGCATCAGAAAGCATTACATACACTTTAACAATCAAGAAAGGAAAAGACAGCACCACAGTTCCCAATTTTATACAAATGTGTGTTCATGGATTAAACCGATGTCTTCAAGATCAGTAGCTATAAACTCATCTGCTGCACACTGTATTACTCAATAATAACCCATGAATCGTGACAAACCTATTGTCACTGCCTGGAATTACTAAGCAGGGGTCCACAGTTACATGGGTCTTGTTTTAAGAGTCCTCAGAGTACAAAATGTTGAAAACCATTGCCATGGGTGATATTTTTATTTTTCTGTGAGAAATGAACTAAGTATACTCTGAATAGCCATTGTTTTTCAAACTGTTTCACATCTCTTTTCAGAAGACAATTTGCACTGCAGTTCACAGAAAATCAGGTTTCAATAGACAAGAACATCAACCAGATCCTTTGTGAAGGGACACTGAAAATGTTTATAGAGGATCTCCAATGCACTGATGATATTCTAAATATGTCAGGGAAATATTAATGACAAGTGTCAATGGAGGCTGAGAAGAAGAAGGTAAACAAAGCCATGCTGAAATGGGTGCAGCAAAATAAACCAGTTGCTAACTTTACTATTAAATTTATAAATTAAAGAACTGACTGTTTTTTCTCAAGTAGAAAAAAATAGAGTAAATTAGAATTTAACTTCCCTTCCCTTTGACACACAAATCCCACCAACTCTGTGCAGGATAGCTGGAATCACAGTCATTCTTAGAATAGGACTCATCATTAATAGCTGCCACTGCAGACACGAACAGCTTTCCAATCAGCATGAATTCAAGTTCTGCTTTTCTGTTTGCCAGGGAACACATCCTACCTGCAGTTCCATAAGGCAAAGAGACATCTGCAGGTAGAGATCTCATGTTCACTTGCTATATGACAAAGAAATGCCAGGGCAAACTGTCTTCAGAAGGGGCAGTTTCCAGTGTAGGAAAAAAATTAATTCAACATGCTTTCAGACAACTAATAAAGGTAAGTTATATTCAAATAAACCCATTTTTTGAGCTGTTCCGTTTTCTTTATCATGGAAATAGAGAAAATATGCACAGTATATTCATGAAATATGAAATATGATCACTGAAATATGATCACTGGATCATTAGCAAACATTGTGCAAGCTATATTTAATTAAGGATTTGAAATAATTGGAGAAAGGATTTCAACCACATATGCTCCAGTTATGGGTATTATACATGACATACAGTGGATTTATTATTTTTCAGTTGAGATTGTGAAGTTAACATCCCTGCACAATTTTTAACAACACACAAAAAAAACTCACCCCAAAAACCTTTCACCTGTTGTTTTTTTTGGTTGCTTTTCATTTCCACATTTATCACTCAGGGTCTACAAGTCAACTTTTCAATGAGGCCATTAGTTTGGGATGTTCGAATGGTCTCAGTTTTCATCCATGGCCTAAAAATGTCAGTATTAGTGGACAAAGTCGTCTATGATCCTTGATGTCTAGAAATGTTTTCACCTGTGGAACGTTATCCATGTCCACTCATGAAGTCAGCTCTGTGTGTCCAGGTTGTGTGCTGTGACATGCCAGACAAACTAAGACATCTGCTCTCAAGAAGGATGAGTGAACCAGGGTGCTCAATGGGCTGGATCCTGCCACCTGCACGGACATTGGAGAGAAAGGAGTGCTATCTCAGCTCATTCAGAATATAAGATGATTTGAACATAGCCCATCTTTTTCTCATTTCTCTATTTCTGTCTTTTTCTGCATCTACCTAAGGTCCAGCAGCCCTGGAGAAACCAGGGTCAGATGTCAGTGGCAGCACTTCCAAAATCCGACCATGGGTGTTAGAACAGGCTGCTGTGGAAAGCAGTGGAGTCACCATCCATCCTTGGAAGTATTTGAGAGAGGAGTTGCTGTGGTGCTTAGGGACATAGTTTAGGGTAGACTTGGCAGTGCTGGGTTGACGGTTGGACTCAATGATCTTAAAGGTCTTTTCCAACCAAAGTGATTCTATGATCTTTAACACCCTGCAAACTTCAGTTCTTGTGAAGGCACATCATCTGACTTCTGCCACTGCCCTCATGTGACATGGTCCACTCCTTGAAAACATGAACTATTTCAGCTCAAAATAGTTTGACAGGAAGGGAATAAGTTATCACAGCTTCATCCTTTTCCAGGGAAGAAGGATGTTGAGTAACGTGGTTGTTTTCACTAGAGTATGTTCTATTTACAAACACTTTGCTGCTTTATTTCAATCCCGTATACACAATTATTAGAAATGCAGATTTATTTCTTCCAAATGTAATTGTGTTCTGCAAACTATTTGAGTGCTGTTGGCCATGACTAATGTTAGCTGGCAAGGCTCACAGGGGCAGTAGTTTTTGGAGGTATTAAATTTGCCTTTGGCATTCCCCTTGGGGAAAAAATAAAAGGAGAAGCTGAAAAATTATGCATGAAATATACCTTACAGTCTGAAAAACACTGATTTGCTATTACTACCTAGAGTAAAACCAAATACACACTGAGAAAAAGCCTCTTACATGGGAGTCATTTGTTTATAGGAAGTTGATGAGTACACTATAGTTGTAGTGGTGTTGTGCAAGATTTTAATAAAGGACTTCCAAGTCACTGTTACCCAATAACTATAATTAATTCAGTTTACCTCTATTTTACTTTCTGACTTTGAAAACTGGTATTGCTTCTGTGAGAAAGCCTGTGCTGTCACAAGCCTGCAGCAGACTGTTTCACAAAGCAAGATACATTTGTAAAATTAGCAGGTTCTTAGAGATATGACCGGCAGGAAAATGAGAGAATATAGCTAAACCACATTCCCATCATTACAGTTTCATAACAGTCTTCCTCAGTCTTCCTCCTATGGGTATCTGAGCACATGTCAAAGCTCAACTGATTAAATGTAAGCACCTACTTCAGGTAAGATGAATTACACTTCAAATCCATTGGTTGTTTGACAGAGTAAAATTTCTAGGAAAATAGCTTATAAAAATTATATTTACCTATATAACTGAAAAAAATGAGAAACATATGATACCACCATTCTTTATGTATAAAGAAATATGCTGTAATTAGTATTAAATTCAGGACATTCAAATAAACCATAATTATCCTAAGATAGCTGCAAAAACTGCACATAAGATGACAGTGTTATTAAAAATACTTTATTTATTTAGTATTATCTAATATTTTACTTGCTACAGAACAACTTTTTAAATTCATAAATATTCTTTACAACTGGTGTTCAGTACATTGTAGCATGAGATATCTGACAATATCAGGATCTGCCTCCAAAACCATCCTTCTGGGCAGTCACTGTTGTTCAAAAGTCAATTATTAATCCAAATGTATACAAACATAAATATGCTGGCTTTTTTATATTAGTTAAAGGCTTTTGAAAGTTGTTTTTTTTTTAGTTCCTAGTATTTTCAAACCTTGTGAATTTTTGATATTTTGTAAGAAAACAGACAAATAAAAGAGCCAAGGTAAGAATCCAAAGAAAGTGAGAAAACTGATCTTTGGCCAAAGCATGACTGAAGATCATTGAGCTCCAGAAAGCACTTATAGACCTGGCAATGACAGTTCTATCAAAACAGGTCCATTTCATATAATCATAGAATATCAGAATCATAGAATCATTTAGGTTGGAAAAAACCTTTAATATCATCAAGCCTAAGCCTTAACCCAGCACTGCCAAGTCCACCACTAAATTACGCCCCTGAACACCACATCTACACGTCTTTTAAATAACTTCAGGGGTTGGGACTCAACTACCTCCCTGGGCAGCCCATTCCAATGCCTGACAACCCTTTCAGTAATTATTCCTAATATCCAATCTAAAACTCTCCTGCCACAAATCAAGGCCATTTCCTCTTCCCCTATCACTTGTTAATTGGGAGAAGAGACCAACCCCCACCTCTCTGCACCCTCCTTTCAGGTAGTGGTACAGAGCGATAAGGTCTCCTTTGAGCCTCCTATTCTCCAGGCTGAACACCCCCAGCTCCCTCAGCCTCTCCTCACAGGAATTGTGCTCCAGACCCTTCCCCAGCTCTGTTCCGTTCTCTGGACACGCTCCAGCCCCTCCATGTTTTTCTTGCAGTGAGGGGCTCAAAACTGAACACAGAATTCAAGGTGCGGCCTCACCAGTGCCCAGTACAAGTCCTGCTGCCCACACTGTTCCTGATACTGGCCAGATTGCCACTAGCCTTCCTGGCCACCTAGGCACACTGCTGGCTCATATTCAGCCAGCTGTCAACCAACACCCTCAGGTCCTTTTCTGTTGGGAAAATTTCTTGAAAACATTTTGCAGTTAATTTGGTGATTTCTGAAAAAAACATCATTTACTCTGAAAAGTCCCAGGCTAGCAGTTGCATTCATTCATTCAATATTATCCAAAATACAAATGTCCTGGAATTCAGTGTCCTTGCAAGCAAGGTAAGAATGATGTCCATTTTACAAAGAGGTAGAAAATGTAGTGGCTTTTCCAGGATTCAAGGGAAGGTCACATAAGAACCAGCTACTGTAAAATATTTATTGTGTAAAATATGCTTGTTCTAGCATTACTTAATTCTCTAATCACTTTGCCCACCTTTTTTCTTCTTCAGTCTGACTGTTTGGCCTTGTTACTGTTAAATATTTTAACCTTTTGAGGACTATAATTTCTTTTTAAATATTTGTATAAGGACTCATGCAAGGGAGTGCTGGAAGTTGAGAGTGTTCTTTGGACAGGAAGATAATAAATAGCATTAGGAAGAATCCTGATTAGAAATCAGTTTTATTGGCTCCCAAACGTGCCAATTCACAAGTTCACTTCTTTCTGGGGAAGTGTTTTAATGACTTCAACAGTATGCAAAAGGAAGACAATATCTATGGCTCTAATAGAGTTCGTTAATCACTCCAGCTTTCCAAACTTATTCAGAGGGCTTGAGAAGCACTAAGGTTCCTATCTATCTGCCTTGCATTGCAGCACAGGTTTAGGAATGAAATGGCCAATTGTCTCCTCAAAACAGATATTTCTAAGTAAATAAATATTTTTGAAAACTTTACACAAAAAAAAAAAAATGAGATTAAGTAGGAAAACATCTTAAAAATTAGCTACAAAGAAAGACAGTTGAGAAAATGAGACAGACACAAATTCTGACTGGGAATGAAATGAATTTCAAAGGCCTAAGTGAAATGTATTAGAACTGTATCCCACCCTTCACCATAAAACATGCACAGAGAGGAAGTGATTTAAGTCCCCTAAACCTCTTCTAAGTTATGATGTATGGTATTGTTAGTGCTTCTCATTGCAAAAATCTATTTAAATTGGGGTTTCTTAAATATCTACATATATAAATATATATTTATTTCTCTTTGCTTTATAATTTCTTCATTTATAGCTGAAAATATTGCCAAAAATAAAGAAAGAAACTATGTACTACTGTAAAAAAGTGCTATACAAAGATATAGTACAGGCAGATAAAGGTTTTTATGAAGGTCATAGAATAAATTAGAATAAAACTAGAAAGAGAATACAACATTCCAAACTATAATATGAGTATAAAATGTGAATGCAACTTTAGTCATATAGC
This sequence comes from Eurypyga helias, assembly GCF_000690775.1. NCBI lineage: Eukaryota > Metazoa > Chordata > Aves > Eurypygiformes > Eurypygidae > Eurypyga > Eurypyga helias. The sequence continues at coordinate 10,712 of NW_010235082.1, forward strand.
TCTTGTACTCTAAAATTATCCCAAGTACGGCTTGATATGTTCACTATCGGAATTTCTTTTTATCCCGAATTCATGAAATATGAGTAGGTGTTTTTCACTAACTTCCATGGACATCAGATGTAATCCTTATGAAAATCACCATCAGAACATATAAATAGTCATGTAATTTATATAAATTGTGGGTGGTGAAACACTGGAACAGGTTGCCCAGAGAAGCTGTAGATGCCCCGTCCCCGGCTGTCTTCAAGGCCAGGCTGGATGAGACTTGGAGCAACCTGGTCTGGTGGAAGGTGTCCCTGCCCATGGCAGGGGGGGTGGAACTAGATGATCTTTAAGCCCCCTTCCAACCCAAACTATTCTATGATTCTATGATTCTAAATTGCCTGGAATTTTATCATCAAAACTGTCATATTCACTGCACATATCAGCGATCAAGTGAAAAATGTAAGGTTGTTTTTGAATAGTACATAGTTCATTATGGTTCTTTTAGTCCATACAGTTTTATGAGCTTTCAAAGGGACTCCATATAAAATTAGACAACGTTCGTCCAAATAAAATGCATTCAAAAGTCAATAAAAGGGGTGAATATCAGTGAATATTCAGCTTTTCACTGCTCAAGTACTTTCCACTGCTCAGGGATACACAGCTGAAATCCTTATTGCTAAAGAACACTCTGATTCTTTCTGTTAGACTAAAACATTGAAATAGCTGTAAATTACTGTCATTACAGGGGAAGACCTCTATAAAGATCAAGACAACCACTGTGCAATATTTACATGTTTATTTTAAATGCAGTGAAGGCTTTCCTCTAAACCTAAAGCAGTGACTGTAGTTTTTCATACTCAAGTGAGGAACAAATTTAAGTGAAGATTTATTTGTTGAGCCTCCCAAATTATGAATGATTAATAAATTCTTAAGCCTCACAAATTATAAATGTTTAAATAGAAATAAAATACTTGAATACAATAGATGGGATTCATTTAACTTGATTCATATTGTAGTTGCCTCCTTTTAAGCTAGTCTTTCAGTCATTTTTCTTTGTAGTCAATACAGAGAAATAAGAACCACGACTGACCTCAGCCCATTGTAGAAGTTAAAAACAGTTCAAATGAATTACACAGAAATTTTAAAAAATATTTATTTCTCACATCTGATAATTCTATTCAAGTTCAGTGGTTAAAGTCAACAAACTTGGAGTCTGCTGAAGGTCTGCAAGCTGCTGGAATTCCATCCCTTTAGGTAAAACTTCAGCAATTCACAACAGGAGAAGGTCTAGCTCAGGGATTTCTAAAAGTCAGGGAATTCAACAAATTTTGAAGTCAGCATGCTTTGGGAGGGGCAGAGATTTTTATTTACTACAGCAGTTTGGTTTACTCTGCAAACACTCATCACCACCACACTTAGAGCAGAAAGTGTTTAAAAGCTCAACAACAAAGGATACACTCCCTGTTTTTAACATATTGGTGGTGTTAGCAAGGTGTCAGGCACCAAGGTAAAGCTGAACAAAGCTGCACTTACGGCTCCCATAGGGCATTTATAATTAATGTATGGTAACGGTATTCTCCATAAGAGATCCCATTCAATGCATTAAGGCATTTTAATGAGCAAAATGCATGAACTTCCCAATTTGCTGCCAGATTAAACCTTATTTTACTCTGATGTCCATGACTTGTCCCTGAATAGACACTTTTCTCATCCAGATCCTTATGCAAAGTTGGCACCATGTATCAAATTTGCATATGTCACAACAGCTACTTTAAAAAGTCACATTGCTCAGGCACACAGACTTAATGAAGGACAGATGACAAAAAATGTAGGACCTGATTTACCATTTCATAAGAAAAACAAACCAAGGTATTGATGGAAACCCAGAAGAGTTTTAGACTCAACTGCACTGAAGTAGCTTCCCAATTAAATTTCTAAATACTCCAGTGTTATGATTACGCACTAGGTTCAAATATAATTTGCTGGATTGCTCTAAACATGGTTAACTCTACCTTGGCCTCCCTGTATCCAGGGCAATAAGTTAATACAGGAGCTCATCTGCTTAACTATGAGGCATAAGAGAACCACACAGTCCTAATGCTTGTCAAGGTTCTCTGAGTAATTTTCTTATGGGATTATCCCAAAGGTCGCAGGACTGAATCCTCCTGCTTGTAAATAATCTGCGAGGGTTTAGCTGAGAGGCTTTTTTTGGCTCACATATTGTATGTCCCGAGGAAAAAAACAAGCAGGAGTTTTACTAGTGTGTGCATTTCCCATCAGTACTTAACATGGCAGATAGAGCCTTCCTCCAGCACTCTGAGAATAAGCAATTATGCACCTGCTTTTAATAACTAACACAGGACAGTGTAATCATGGGCAAGACCCCAGACCTCTTCATGGATGTAAGTGATGACATTACTTACCTGGAGTAAGTATCATGAGTAGCCAGCATGGATTCAACAAGGGGAAGTCAGGCTTAGCCAATCTGATCGCTTTTTATGATGGCATCACTAGATGGATAGACAAGGAGGAGGTAGTGGATGTATGTGGTCTACCCTGACTTCAACAAAGCTGTTCACATGGTTTCCAGTCTGTGAAAGTAATATGAATTAACAGATTCTCCTATGACTATTGTCAGTCATGTCAAATATTCAAAGCATTTCTTCAAGAAAAACTTCCAGAAACATCCAAAATGCGCCTTTGTCCTCAAATTCTGCAGTAAAAAAAAACCAAAACCAACAACAAAAACCGCAAACACACACCCAACCGAAAACCAGCAGACCCTTGAAATAGTAGCAGTTATTCCCTTCTGTGAGTGCTTACATTAGCTCTAGCTTTTAACTCTCTTGGACTACATTTTTATTCCTCCTATGGATGAAGTAGATGCTGGTACTCATAGAAGGATGATACAGAAGAACCACAAAATTGTCCACTGCTGCAGGTATGCAACCAATGGGGCTGTTGGCACCATAAATAAACTTTTCTTGATTTTCCATCATATGGCGTCCAGCCTCAGCACTTGTTTAAATCTCTGCTACTTTCCCAAGTGCATCCAAGCATTTCTGTCTTTGTTCCCCTTCCTGTTAGGTTTCCAAAGCAAGTAATACTTTCAGTTTATTTGCTTTGTGAGGAATCACACTCATCAGGGTCAAAATGACCTGACAGATACTTCTACATGCCATCTGTTTCTATATAACACATACACTGTTTCTCAGTGCAATATTAACCCCTACCCTCATGTTTTATTGATTATCGCATATTGGTCTTTGATAGGACATTTTGCAAAGGCCAAACCCTGTAAAAGCCTTGACACCAAGAAGATTCAAAGACACCATAGTTTTTAACCTCTCAGAGGACAGGGCCTATCAGTACGTTCTTATCATTGGCATCATTAGTAACATTGCATAGAATCATAGAATCAAAATATCTTATGTTGGAAAGGACCCATAAGGCTTATCAAGTCAAACTCCCTGCTCCTCGCAGCACTACTTAAAACTAAATCATATGACTAAGAGCATCCTCCAGATGCTCCTTGAGCTCTGACATTATTAGCATTCTCACATTTCAAGAGAACCATGAACATTCATCTTGTTTCAGGAAGACAGGCATTATCAAAATGCAATCAAAACTGATACCATCTTATTTACACTGTCATTCACCGTGTCTCAACTCCTCCTCGAGGTGTAATTCCCTATGCTTCCACTTTCATTTTCTCAGCATTCAGCCTGAGACTCCACAACCAACAGCTTTTTTAAAAATGTCACTCTTGTTAAGCTTTTGTTGGTAGGCAGCACTTGACTTAATCCTGTTCTGAATTGTGCCTCACTAAACTCATGGCAATAGGTGTATGTCTGCTACCACTGTTTTCTGATCTTCAGGCTACAGGGTAATGGCTGCAATTACAAATAGACTATTTATCGTCCTTTTACAATTTTACTGTTGACACTGATAGCATTGGAGGACAGCCTTTATAAAGTACTCCCACCAAGGCCTGGTCCACCAGACTGTGACTACAGAATTGAGATTTCAGCACTAACAGCACCAGCATGGCATGCAATGTGTTGTTCATTTCATAAGTGTCATAAGGTTTATTGTTGTGGCTGGGGGCCAGGTGCCCACCAAAGCCGCTCTGTCACTGCCCTCCTCAGCTGGACAGGGGAGAGGAAATACAACAAAAGGCTGGTGGCTTGAGACAAGGACAGGGAGGGATCACTCACCAACTACTGTCACAGGAAAAACAGACGCAACTTGGGAAAATTAATGTATTATCAATCAAATCAGAGTAAGATAATGAGAAATAAAACCAAATCATAAAACACCTTCCCCCATCCCTCCTTTCTTCCCGGGCTCAGCTTTGCTCGCCATTTCTCTACCCCCTCCCCCTCGAGCAGTGCAGGGCAACAGGGAATGGGGGTTGTGGTCAGTCCATCACATGTTGTCTCTGCTACTCTTTCCTCCTCAGGGGAGGGTCCTCACACTCCTCCACTGCTCCAGTGTCAGGTCCTTCCCACAGGAGACAGTCCTCCACTAACTTCTCCCACATGAGGCCTTCCCATGAGTTCCCACAGTATACAGTCCTCCACTAACTTCTCCCACATGAGGCCTTCCCATGAGCTGCAGTTCTTGAGGAACTGCTCCAGTGGGTCCCCGCTATGGGGTGCCGTCCTTCAGGAGCAGCTGCTCCAGCCTGGGCTCCTCTCTCCATGGGCCACAGCTCCTGCCAGGAGCCTGCTCCAGCACGGGCTGCCCACGGGGTCACAGCCTCCTTGGCGCATCCCCCTGCTCCGGCGTGGGGTACTGCCTGGGCTGCAGGGGGGTCTGTGTTCCCCTGTGACCCTCCATGGCTGCAGGGCACAGCCGGCCTCACCACGGGCTGCACCACGGGTTGCTGGGGAATCTCTGCTCCGGCGCCTGGACCACCTCCTCCCCCTCCTTCTCCACTGACCTGGGTGTCTGCAGGGCTGTTCCTCTCAAATATTCTGACTCCTCTTCTTCTGCTGCAATTGTTCAGTGGCACAGGGGTTTTTTTCCTGACCATGTTATCCCAGAGGTCCTACCACGGTCAATGATGGGCTCAGCCTTGGCCAGCAGTGTGTCCATCTTGGAGCTGTCTGGCATTGGCCCCATGAGACACGCAGGAGGCTTCCAGCAGCTTCTCACAGAAGCCACCTCTGTAGCCCCCCTGCTACCAAAACCTTGCCATGAAAACCCAGTACATTCATATACCTGAAATATTCCTTACTATTTCATATTCACTTCCCAGTGTATCTTTGGCTGTGTCTAAGAACACACAGTTGCTGAAATCACATCCCTTCAAACAGCAGATATTTAAGATATATCCCTGGTTTCCCTGTGTCATTCTTACCCCCATTATACCTGGTAAGGGAAAAAGGAAAAAAAAAGGATTCCATGCCTTTAGTTTTCTGGAACCACTGTGTTTGCTGACCTAGCACACATTGCAATGAGGGCTGCTGTGGGCAGCAGGAATTAACCAATCAGATGACAAGATTTTCCTCAGGTGGCACAACTTTGGATAAAGAGAAACAGAATAGCACAACCAAAGAGTCAGTGGGTCAGCATGTATTTTTGGATCTGTTGGCTATAATGGCAAATCCACGGCAGCTGGCATGGTCCCTGGCATCCTACATAAGTAGTGACTTTCATCTTCTCCTGCTCTGCAGCACAAGGTTACCACACTGCCACTCTTCATGAGGCTGTTCTACAACCAGGGTCATAGAAATATGGATTGCATGTAAGTTGAGTATAGCCCTTTAAATGAGAAAAAAAAACAGAATGAGGTTCTCCAAACAGTGTAGCCAGCAAGGTGGGGATATGTGTGAAATATGCAGGAATGACTGTGTGGGAACAGGAGGAAGCATGTATTTCTGATGCCAGTTTTACTATGAAAAGTATCATTTTGTGAATCCACCCTCTCTTTAAGCATCCTGTTCAACCAGCTGGTGCTACAGCACACCAGGTTTGGGGTTTGTTCTTTTTCTCACCATCCTTGTATGTGTCTTCTACAGTTTCTACATCTTTCCTCAAGTCTGTGTTTGCACTTTGCCTGGTTTTCTGTGTTTCTATCAGCTGTCTTGTCTTGTGCCTTATTTTTTAGCCCCATTCATTTAGTTTCTCTTCTGTCTTCCTGGCTTACTGTGTTCTCCTGGCTTCCTTCCAGCTTTGCAGCAGTATTTGTCCTCGCAGCATCTTGCAAGGTTCCTTGTGCAGCTAGGTATTTTTTTTCTTAATTTATTAACAGTCCTAGGTTTTCTTTTTAGGCTGATCAGCTTTCATTTCCAAGTGCAACGTTTTAAAATGTATTTTTGAAACACTCCCACCAACATCTGTTCACCTATTAAAATGCTGCATTTTGCAATTCAGAAAAAAAAAAATCTTTGTAGAGATGCTGAATAGAAAAACACAATTCTGCTAATAAGGAATAGAAGAGAAGGAAATTTTTCTAGCTGAAACAACTCAGCTAAAAACAAATATACAAAATATAAATACATCTCTCCAATCTTGGATCACCAACAATAAAACTTGATGGGAATTAGAAGAGCAAATGAAACATATCCTTTAATTAAGTTTTAATGTAAAAAATAAAGTATTCTGATAACAGAACTATAAAACCTCTTGTTTCTATGACAAGAATTCTCATGACCCTTAGTTATAAATGGAAGTTGGTTCATAGCATCATCTAGGATAAAGAGACCTTGGGCACAATTCAGTTTCCTAAATACATGCAGCTAAACTGACTCCTCATTTTGAGTGTGTGGGACAGTTTGCCCGACCTCCAGCTGCTGCTTCAGAGAGTGCTGGTTTCTTGTAAGTCCTGTGCCCTACCTGCCAGCCCTGTGCAGATGTCTGTGATACTCAACAGTGCCTTCAGTCATGTCCCATGACTAAGCTTAGGCAATTGAGGCAAGCCTGTATTGTCAAACGTCTTTTATACCATGTAAAGAAGACCCAGAGGAGATCAAAGCTGTCTTTCACATCTGAGGTCAATCTGCCCTTACATAGGTGTCTAGTGTGATTTTAGATGCTCTGGGACACTCCACGTTTACTCTCCCTTTTGTCCCATATCTTATCTGCCAGCCCCATCCACGTGGATGTCTTGGGGACTGTAATTAATTGACTAAATTGAGATTGGTGTTTAAAGGCATACAGCTGCCTCAGCTCCTGTTACAGTCAATGGATTATCTAATCAATTCAGTCAAAGGCATGCAGAGAGTGATTCAGGTCTCCCAAAAGGAGGCAGCTAGTGACTGATCTGCTGTTACCCTCTATGCACTGCTGACTACATCGGTTACCTCTCTGCTGACTTAGACACTTGGTGTCCATGTAGGCATTTACATGCAGACCCTTGTGTTGTGCTGTCTGACCTTCAGACTGAACCCTGCCCATGTTTTAGAAATCTGGAGTGAAGTGGTAGTTAAGGTCTCAATTCAGTCTTATACACAAAGGTATCTAATGCTCTTTAAGATGCTCTAGGGTGTCCAAAGATACCCAAATGAAACTGGTCTATGTGACATCAAACTTACAGGAGACCTATGTGTTTTGGGATGTCAGTTTCAGGCCAGGCAGGATAAACCCAGATATCTCAGATGGTACTAGACACGTATTCTCAGTGCAGCTGCACTTGGAAGAAGTTGCATAGTTTCACACTAGAAAGATTTACAACTAAGAATGAGGTTTGTGGTGTGGGGGTTTTGTTTTGGTTCTTTTGTGTGTGTTTGTTCACTTGTTTTTTATTTCTACAATGCATAATGAAGATCAGATGATTTGAAACTACGTTTCAAACATCCTGACTTCCCCTGAGGCTGGATGTGCAGCAGCATTCCCCTTTTTCATGGACTAACAATTGTAGGCATTCCCTTTTCTTCCTTGCCCACTTTGATAATGTCACCCTTCCTGTTTCTTTGGTGTTCTCCATGTCATCCCATTCCTACCTTATTTTCCTTTCTAAAACTTTGTGCAATATCCCCAGTGAATGCTCTTCCAGTCTGTCCTCCATAATTTCCATTCAAACCAGAAGTTTGAAACATCCTTCTGTCCAATCTAGTTGTTTGTGTCTTTCTGATATTTCTATTCTCAAGTTTTCCTGTCAGCCAGTTGAAATGCACAGCTGACATTAGGTGCTTAAGAATAAGACCATCCCCTCTCTGCAAATACACTGGTAATAAATCATAAAATGTACTTGAAAGAATGCATATGTTCCTTGGATCCTAGATAAAGCCTATGATAGGCACATCAGCATTATCACTGTGACTAGCCAGCAGCTACAAGAAATCCAGTGAAATTCTGAGCATGATGTAGTACTCCATGTCTCTCTCACTTTCTGGACAATAAACAATTATGTCAAAATCCAGTCATGAGATGTCATTTCAGAATTATTCATGTCTTGAAGGTTATCATTGTTGACAGTGGCTGAGTTTTCACATACCAAGGTCTAACTACTCTTAAACTTGTAAAATAAACTTATGCAAATTCAGTACACCTATACAGTAGGTCTGACTGATTATTTCTCAATATAATGAAACTAAAATAATCAATCCATCTGTGTTCCTAGAAAATATTCAACTACTCTTCAGTTTTTCCCTTTTGGCTCCTGGTTTGCCACCATCATTTTTCCAACTGCAGCTGATGTGGGCATCCCTTGAACTGAACTTTTTCACTTTATAACCATTCTCATTTGAAGCTTCTGTGAGTCAACAGTCTCCAGAGATAGGCTTATATTTTAAACTTTCACTCTACTTTTTGTGTTTTTCTTTTTCCAATTGATTATTTCCATCTTGAAGATCTTGGCTAGATGAAGTCTTCAGTGCTACAGATATGAGCTTGCATTTAATACTGATGGCCCTCCCCAAGCCAGTTGCAAATGACTGGAGACATTTGATCTCCTTAGGGGGAGAATTTTCAATAATTACTTACTTCAGCCCTATTAATTTTTGAAGTAAGTAAAAGGAAGACTTATCTTAGACTCCAGAACCAGCAAAGCAGATGCAGATGCTGAGCCCTGAGGAGTTCCGTTCAGTTCCAGGATGTTCAGTTGGAATATTTTCTCTTGACTTCCTTCTGTACTGTAGAGAATATACTCCTGGTCTGGCTCAAGATTAATAAGTAGGTCTTTCTTTGTTAGAAATAGCATTTATTTCAGGTGAGATTTCTGGTAAAGTGAGATACTATTCACTTTTCATGTGGTGGCAGAATCCAATCACCAGGTGCGACAATTCTTACCTTGGAAAAGCTTACACTTTCCTCATGTCAGACGTTATTTATGGCTGTGGCTTCTTTAGCCTCAGTGATCTTACACATATGAACATATGTTTGCAATTGTGAAAGTAGGAGAACCAGGCCTTAGGGGATGAAGGCTGGAAATCTCAAATAAAACTTTGCTCAGTAAAGCCACAGTCATCTGAGACAGGCAGCCCTAGGAATAACCCAGCACTGACCTGGCTGTGGTGGGAGTGAAGGACAGCTCTAGGGTCAGCAGCAAACCAAAGGATTTTCTGCAACTGTATCATGACAGCAGAGGGAATGGGAGGTGTCATTCAAGGGCTGGGGCAGGGAGTTGAGAGCTACATAACAGTAAAATTAAACAGAAACAAAACATCAAACTAATTATTAAATTGTAATGAAATATTAACACTTTGATGTCCTTTGATGTTTGTCAGAATGTAAAATCTGACAATCATCCCTTCTGCCTATGTCACGTGTGGAGCTGTGGTTATGGTAGTGTATGACTATTAGAACCCAACGGAAAGTACATGAAGATGCCAGTCCACAGCTTGAAGACTGGAGGCAGGTGCCCAGAAATACCTGAGAAACAGGGCCTGGGAATGATTGCATGGAGAAAGACAAGCCAGACCTTATATCTGACTTTTCATTCATGTTGGTGGGAGAATTTTTCAGTCCTATCTGAGCACCGTGCATAATCAAAGAGTGAGAAGCACTGGGATGCAGAAAAGCCCTCAGGTATCCAAAGTATTAGATTAAACGGTGTCAGTGCAATTTGCATTTTCAACATCTTTATGGGGACTCTGTGTCTTGTGAATCTCTATATTGGATAACAAAATAGCCTAAATTAAATGTCTCCCATTTTGTACAGCAGTCCAGTTTTTCAGCTCACTGATTAAAAGGGGATTATTCTCGCCCTTCATTCATTCCACAAAAAAAATTAAAAAAAAAAAGAAAACATGCAATCTATTTTTTAGTAACCTCAAATGAGTGTTTCTTCAAACATGAACTCCTTTGTTAAAACTGAGGAAAAAAATTATCTTACAGAAGCATGCATTTCAACCCTGTTTCTATTCATTTTTGAATGATTGCAAATGTCACTTTTAGCATCTTTTAATTGGAGTGTAATGGTGCATCACCAGATTTCATAACCTTGTAGTCTGGTTTTATCACCTCTTACCATTTCTCTTAAACACTGAATTCAACAGGAGTTACAGCTTTTTCTATTAAGACCAAATTAGACCCATGAATGGACGAGAATAATGTTAGAAACACATTAATAATTATCAGGGCTCAATGCACCCATGGTGCGGTTTTCTCCATTATACTGTTCTCTGTGTCTGTGTATGTGTAAGTTGTAGCTTTCTTGTAAAACTACAGAGTCCAACAGTGGAAATGACATTGATTCACCACTTAGCCTTACTAACACCTAATGTGAAATCTATATTGGTGTTCAGCAATGCAGAAAGATTGGATTCCACCTGATGTGATTTTTTTTTTTCCTTCCAAAGCTTAATTTCCTCCACTAAAATTTACTGTAACGTGCAGGACTGCTCCCTATGTTGTAATTAGCATATTCACATCTTGAGACTGTACATAGAGCTATCACTTTCATGAACCTCAGTGTACCTGAAGATTGGTTATTTTTCCAGAGCCAGTTAGTGCTTTTCAACTTTCCTACTTACAGAAATAATCAGAATTTACTTCAGCTCTCACAGTTTAATATCACAGGCAGTTTTTTGACTAAAAATCCCAAGAATTTGGAGGGGAAGTAATCAGTGTACTCCACAGAGAGAGCAACTCTGAACTTAATCAGTAAAAAGTCAATTAGAAAGGAAATAAAGCTATCAGAATCAGCTTGCAAGGCCCATAGATGTTAATATGGAGAGGCAAATGGAAACAGAAAGCAGCATTTTATGTTTTCTAGACAAATATTTTCCTTTACAGATGGCTTAATACTTGGGAAAACTCACAAATAGAATTGAGTAAGGAACAAAGTAAATCATCATCCACAAGGAAGTTGAGTTGCTCACCTTTTTATGTTGTTGTTTTAGATAGGAAAAAACCCCCCACAAACTAATTTTTTCTGCATAAGATCCAGGTAGACAGTTTGTTTAGATCCTTTATAGTGTAGGTATGACCTGTTTCCACACTACATAAGATTTCAAAATGTAATTTTAAAATATTTGAAGTGGATGGGAAAAGTAAAATATTTTTAACCTACTTTACTCCAAAAATACCGAAACAGATAGTTTTAAGAGTAATGTAGATGCTTCCCTTTATACTGAATTGATACAACGCTCATTTTCACTGAAACTTAATTTCTTAACCAAAAATGATAATGCAAAAATTTCCCAAGCCACTCAAACCTTGATATCTGTGAGGATTCAGAGCAGTAGATACATGAACATAAAAAAACAACTGTAGTCATTCCTGACTTCCTGTTTCTTTTTATTGGTCTTTTCCACCCACTCCTACAACACCTAGAATAAGATATATCAGCTCTTCATTGCCCTTTATTTTTTCCTATTTAGAGACAGACAAAAGATTCACTCACTGAGCTTGTGGCCCTTCTTCACTACATCTGCTGATAGCAGAGACTGGAAACTATCCAGAGTTTGGGAACGGGCTTCAGCTCTTGTTGGCAGAGTGGAAAAAAATAACAAAAGCTGTGTCAGGTTGCTATGACCTAAAAAATCCCCTACACCTCAGCCTGAAAATACTGCCATTTGTACTGCCATCTTCCTGCCTCTGTTAATGCACGCCTGGAAGATGTATCAGTATGTACTTAAGGAGATGTCCTACCTTGGTGGACACACTGTGATTTGACTGTCAAAGTCTTGTGTATATTTCAGTGTCACTTTATCAGAGTTGGTTGCATGATCTTATGGATCAGAGAGGGGCTGCAGATGACCATAAGAGTAAACGTTTCCCAGTGCAAAGGCATTGGTGCAGATCAAACCCACTAGCAGTCATTGCACGTTGGGTTTCCTATGAGCTTCCTTCAGATTGTCAGAAACGTCTGTGAGCACATTTGAGGTTATAGTAGACACTTGATATGGTTCTTCACTAGGTTGTGTTTCTTAATAAAATGTCCACATTCAACTCAGACATTCTTGATTTTGCCTAAACCTGTTTGCCCATTTCTAATTATGCCGTCAGGAACTCCATCAAATGAAACCTATAAACAAATTAACACCAGTGCCATTTCAACACCTCCCAGTTGTCCCCACGTCTGATGACCCTCCAATAGGCTTGCATCCTACAAAGCATGAATGGAGAAGGGAGGTGCATTGCATGAGCACATACTGACTCCATCAGGATGCACAGGCAAAAAGCAGACTGCCCATCCATAGAAAGGTGGATAGGAATTTTATTAAGACACGAAGAAAGTAATTCACTGGCTGCACATTGACTGACAACAGACACATGCTGAGGAGACCACGAAAAAACTGAGGACTGAAGTTCAGCCACTATTAAACCATCCCAGCTCATGGTTTATTGACTGCAAGTAGATGTCTAGACCTAATGTTAGCAGTAACCCTGGCACAGAAAAACAGAAATAGTAATCGCAAAAGGTACTTGTGCTTGAAACCAGCCAGCTCATTTTCCACAGTGGTGGGCACTGGTTGAGAAAGGAAGACAGTAGTGTCATAAAATGGATGTGTTGATTCACAGGTTACCTCTTGCACTGGCAAGATTTGCACTCTGCTTCTGCTTCTTCAATAGACTCTTTCTTTAACCTTTAATATGTCATCTGAATCTCATTCAAGTCCTTTGAAGTCCCTTTGAAAAGATGACTGACAGCTGAGACTAGAATTCAGCTATACCTACATTGAGGATTTCTTTTTTTTTTTTACTATGTGCATCAGGGGAAACTGGATATGCTTATCACTAACTTCAAGATGTGAATTAAAAAAAAAATAGGTTGAGAGATGGAAAAGGAGAAAAAAAGATCACTCTATCCTTGTCTCTGACTTTTCACCAACTGGTGGTCCACAGATGATCTCAGAATGAAAAATTAAGCCATTGTCACCCCATTTCAGTCACTGCTTTGCAAAACCCCAGTTTCTTATGAATAGTCTTCATGAAACCTATTGGTAACCTGTGTCGAACAGCCCAAATCAGTTAAATTAGTGGAGTACTGTCATGTATAAATACGCTGTAAGCCTGATCGGCAGGTTGAACTGCGGCCATAGCAGATTTGGAAATGAAAAGTCTCCCACCCTTGCCTGCTTCATGATGTTAAAGAGAGTCTTGATACATGAATTGGAAGGAATAACCTGTACTATTTTCAAGGTTTGAAAGGAGGTTAGAGATTTTCGTAGGACTGGAACAGAACTGTGTTGTAAAGGAAGCTAATTTTATGATTTAAAGATGTGTTCCAGGTTTCTCTGAAACAGAAAATATTTCTGGTTTGGGAGAAAAATGGTTGTTTTAACTGTAGCAAGAGCTTGCTTTCATTCTAATGAGAACTTCCATCTTCAGGATAATTTCTACTTATGTTCAGATATATTATGTATTTAACAATGTTTAAAATAATTGAGACAAGCTTCTGGTTAAGCAGGAGTCCTAAACAAGTTTCTTGCTCTATCGGCTTCCAAGGAGATGGGGAAGTCTCCACTCAATCCCAAGGAGAAACAGAATGTTAAAGCACTTTTGACTTACAGACCTGAAGTTTGCTTTTGAATATTCTTGTTTGGTTCAGCAAGTTGCATGTGCTATTAATTTTAATGATGCTATTAGACCAGCAGAGGCCGTCATCCATTACTGTGCATCTCTAACAGAGTAAGACACCCATGCACACCGGCTATGTCACCCTGAACAAAAGCACATCTGCACTAAAGCGCTCCTTCATGCTGCACATCTCAACTAGCAGAGGAGATAGGAAGACAGGTGAAAGTATCTGTGTTTTAAGGACCTGGCTGAAAATCTTAAGATTCCTCAGGAGTAAGCAACACAGAAGATAAACAAGAATATTACTAAGCTTGTAGTCAGTACCAGGTCCTTTTGTCTTGAGATATATAAGTAAGTGATAAAATTAAATTTTCTTACCCAAGATGAAAGCAAAAAGGAAATAACATACTTTGGCTCTTCTTACTGCTTTCTGAGCCTTTTCTGTCTTTGAGGGTGTCTGTACTGTCAGCACACAGCTAACCCAAGCTGGCTTTAAGTAAACCACTGTAACCGAGCAGCCAAGGACACACCAGGCTTTCAGATAGTTAGACTTCATACAGTCTCCAAGCCAGTTTCCAGTTAGCTCCAGTATTCCAGTATTTACACTGCACATGTTTTATAGGGGAGAACAGCGCAAACATCCAATCCTGTTAATCACAGTGAGAACAGTTCCAAAGTTTTGGAGTTGCAGTGGTACACTTTCTTACTTTAAACTTTATACATGAGAGCTACCACCCAGAATTGCCGTATTTAACAGAATAATTTTGAAAATAGGAGGAATGGGAATGCTATGGTACCATGACAGGGTTAGAGACAAAGGCTAGAAAACTGGAATTTCTGAATACACAGAAATATCAGATGACTTCTCCCAAATGCATTTGCTAGGGAAAAGTATAATCAATAATAATTCTCAACCTGGCTTTGTTAATTTTCACAGGAAATTCCAGGAACATACCAGAAGGCTAATCAGGGAATGATCATACTGGTTAATATTTGAACAGAGGAGACAGATTGCCCTAAACATTTCTGAGTGACAGTGATCCAGGAAACTAGTAACTGCGTGTACTCCACATACACAAAGACATAATCATAATAAGAGGAAGAAAGCAAATAAAATAGGAGCTTCTGTTAGCTGTATTCATCCAAGGCAGGTCTATTAGTGGCATTCAATTATGTGTGTAAATCAATGCTACTGCTTTGTTAAAGTTACAATATAGTATTTATTGCAGCAGTGCATTGGTTTTAACACTGCTATGTTCCAGTTTGCCAAGGTCATCAAAAGTAATTTCTGAAGAAGCAAGGAAAGAACCCCACTGCCTAAGAACAACTACACCCCACGGAAAAAGACCTTGAGGAGTTAAAGTTCTGCGCAGAAGGTGTGCGAACATTTAACAGTGCTAGACCTGATTATAAGCTGAAGTAACATGTCTCAGGAGGAGGAAGAATATGAAATCAAAGTCTTTTGTTGGACAGTGGGGACAAGAGGTTTGGCTGCTCTCATATTTTTTCCCTAGGAGATCAGGACTGCTGGCAGTCCTTGTGACTTCAGGACAATTTGTAACATCTCAGTTTTGAGATGGGGGAGCCCAGCTTGCAGAAGACAGAGATTGTGGAAAACATAACAAAATCAGTCTGTAAGCACATGCTGTAGGCAAATATTTTCCTCCACAGGAGGCCAATGTAGCTGCAGAAGGGGGAAGCCTATGAGTTATTGATCTCCTAGAACAGAGGACCTAAAACCTGATGGGAGATTCAAGACTTGGGCTTGTATGAAAGTACTCTAAGATGATAGTAGTGTGAGAGGTTATTGCAGGGAAAAAAAAGCATAGTTTAAGCTAAGTCAGAATCAAAGCAGTTTGTTTATTTTTTATTGACACATAATTAACTGACAAATGGTCAAATGTATGTTCAGGGTCAGAATCAGTATTGTGACAGACGATCACAATACTAGACACTTGCAAATGTTAACAAATACCTACATATTTCTAAATTGGATGTCCCTCACTGACTGGGTGCTGGGTCTCTGTGACATCCAGGGAAGGATGCTCAGCCCAGCCTGGGCAAGGTGGTGATGCCACAGGTCAGCTTGTGGCAGCCGCAAAACAGGTTCAGGCTGCTACTTTCTCACTCCAAGATCTCTCATTCCCATCCCAAATTTTCATGTTTCTTCTTCATTTCTTTTTAGGATGATCCTTCATTTCAGGAATCCCTTTGTAATTCACCCGTTACTGTTTAATACAGATGATAGTCATCTTCCTACTTCAAATGATGAATTTGGAGCTCATACCCTCCAATTTTGTTTGTTTTATCCACACTGTCCATGTGCTTTCACACACATACGCTAACAGGGACTGTTGTCCAGGCCATTTGTCAAGAAGGATGTGCAAGCTCTACCACAAAGAGTGCGAGCTGCATCACTTCAAATTGCATCTCTGGCTTTCAACTGTAGTATTAAAATTGTGATTGTTGCAGTTGAAAGAAGTTGAAAGTGGCCACTTGTTCTCATAGTTTCCTACTTGAGTTCCTAGTGGTCTTTCCCCTTGCAGTTTATTCCTTGCATATAAGTCTTTTTTCATGTCTCTGTGTTTATACTGATTAAATTGTCTTTAAATGTAGCTGTTTATTCTACTCAATGCTTGTGGGTTGAACCTCCAACATCTATGACTAAAACATTGGGCAGCCATTTTACATTTGGTTCACAGAAAGAAGTTGCAGAGAATACTTATGTTTTAAGCTTTCTCCTTGAAAACATGTCGTTATTTTTGTTTTATATAGAAAAGGAGCATAAAAGTGGTCTAAAGAACCTAAGAAAAATATTACAGGGCAAAGCATGTATTTCTTGCCATGCAAATCACATTAGTGAGAGCTGTGGATTAGTTCGACCAATCCCCATATCATTTTATCACATTTCATTTCTCCTTCCCTGCTGTATAACCCCATTAAACAGTTCACCGTATGCAGAGAGCAGTAGCAGCCTAGACTCATAATTTTGTTATGTATGTACCTAGTGGATCTCAATGTATGTAGTCACAGAAATAAATACAGACCAGGATCTCTATTAACGTTTTCTGTACACAAAGACAAATAAAAGGACAGTGTCATTAGGACCCCAAAGACAGTCAGTATTGAGTGAAGGGTGGAAGCTATATTACAGTCAGGGGCTGTAGAAAGTTTTCATTTGCTTTTCTCAGACTTTATTGTGATCAGATTTCTTCTTTCAATACTGAGATTTATCTTTTGGCAGGCCAAGCAAGGGGTTGTAGTACCATGGGAACTATTTATAAGTTTTGGATCCTCAGGTATGTTACTGATGTGCTAACACAATTTCATTGATCCCAGTGGAATGTATTATGGTTCATATAGCTGAAGCATGGTGCAGCTGGCAGTAAAATACACAGAGACCTGCTATATCCACCACTTGTTTAGATAAGTTTATTAGTTCCTGGGCTCAGCTGACTCTACCTGCTGCTCACTTATTATTTCTGCAAGCATTAACAAATTGAAAATGTGATGGGAGGCCCTGGGCTCACTTGGAGCTCAAGGCAACTTATGATCTTATGCTTCAGTGTTGTTAAGATGCCACATGCTGTTGTGCTTCCTGTACTATGTTAAAAATCATCTGGCAGATGTCTTTTTACTTGTGTGAGGCATATTACAAGGCTTATCAGAGGTAGGGAGTCTTGCTCTCAAATTCTTCTCATCCTGCTTCTGGGTAAAAGCTGTATTGGCTACTGAGCTTGCAAGAGATAAGCAAATCCTTGGGCCTGAGGGACAATTGCCTATCATGAGGTCTGCTTTTTAATTAAGAGGGCTGAGAAGCAATGACCTTGCTGTACTTTCTATACACAAGTGCAGGAGTAGGATTAGTGATGCATTCTTTTGGGATATTACATTGATTTGAGGGATTCTTGCTTTCAAATGAGCATC
>NW_010235082.1:28598-48411 GCF_000690775.1 Eurypyga helias
GACACATTGCTTATCCTTTACCTAAAGGAAGCAGAGTCTTTTCATAACTACATGTCTGTGAGATGGACAACTTCAGCTGTGGTCCCAGATTCACAGTCACAGAGGGGTAGGGATTGGAAGAGACTTCAAGAGATCATCTAGTCCAACCCCCTGCCAGACCAGGATCACCAAGAGTAGATCACACTGGAACAAGTCCAGGTGGCTTTGAAAGTCTCCAGAGAAGGAGACTCCACCCCCTCTCTGGGCAGCCTGTTCCAGTGCTCTGTCACCCTCACAGGGAATAAGGGTTTCCTCATGGTCAGGTTGAACTTTCTGTTTTCCAGTTTATGGTCATTGTCCCTAGTCCTGTCACTGGGCACCACTGGTAAGAGCCTGGCCCCATCTTCCTGACACCCACCCTTCAGACATTCATAAGCAATGATAAGATCCCCCCTCAGCCTCCTCTTCTCCATATGGAAGGTGCTCCAGGCCCTTCATCATCTTAGTGGCCCTGCACTGGACCCTCTCCAGTAGCTTCTTGTCCTTCTTGAGCTGAGGAGCCCAGAACTGGACACAGCACTCCAGGTGAGGCCTCACCAGTGCAGAGTAGAGGGGGAGGATAGCTTACCCTGACTTCTGGCCATGTTCTTCTTAATGCATCCTAGGATGCCATTGGCCACCTTAGATGTGAGGGCACACTGCTCATGCTCATCCTCTTGTCCACTACGACTCCAGGGTCCTTTTCCCCAGAGCTGCCCTCCAACAGAACAGCCCCCAACCGGTACTGATAGATGGGTTTCTTCCTCCCCAGATGCAGTACTTTACATTTGCCCTTATTGAATTGCATTAGATTTCTCCCTGCCCAGCTCTCCAGCCTGTCCAGGTCATGCTGGATGGCAGCACAGCCTTCTGGTGTGGCAGGCGCTCCTCCCAGTTTTGTATTGTCAGCAAACTTGCTGAGAGGACATTCTATCCCTTTGTCCAGGTCATTGATGAACATATTGAATAGGGCTGGACCCAGCACTGACCCCTGGGGGACGTCACTAGCCACAGGCCTCCAACTAGACTGCCCCTCAATCACAACACTCTTGAGCTCTTTCCTGCAGCCAGTCCTCAATCCACCTCACCACCCAATGGTCCAGTCCTCACTTCTTAAGCTTGACTATGAGGATGCCATGGGAGACCATGACAAAAGTTTTGCTGAAGCCAGGGTAGACCACATCCATTACCTTCCCCTCATCTATCCCTCTAGTGATGCCATCATAAAAAGCGATCAGATTGGTCAAACATGATCATGCATAAGGAATCAAGTCAAAATACACAATAAATTGTTTGAGACGTGCTTGTAAAAACACTGGGCCAGCCTCTAAGGCAAACTGGATTGATAATTTTCACCCGCTGATGTTGCAGACTCCTCATGGAAAGTAAAGAACATAGATACATCTGATCTAACAGGAAAACTCTTATTTGAGCCCAGTGGTGTCCGCCAATGAATACGGGTCTATGCAGTGGTAGTTCTGTTACATTCTCCCTCCTTATCCCAGGCAATTACCGCCTTCAACAGCAAGAATAAAAGCAAAGAGGAGTCAGTGAAGCAAAGCGTGCATGGCACAGGCAGGTTCTGCCCAATGCTATACCTACGAATGCATTATTGCGTGCTAGTTTTCTTTATGTCGGGAAAAAGGCCAACAACACCATGTTCCCCAGAAACATGAATAAAACATGCAGAGCTCTCCGCGCACCACATAGACTACATGAAGGAATGCCAAAATTGATCTGTGATTAACAGGGAGAGAGAGCTCGCTCTCTCTCGATTTAAATATGGTCAAAACAACCAGTTCAAGATAATTTTTGAAGATCTAATGTTAGGTGTGTTTAGTCCCAGATGAGATCTCACAGTCCATTCTATGTCATAGGACTGACAGGGATTTTCAAAGTGAGTGGCATCTCTGCAGTCAAGTGTGGATAGGGGCACAGTTATTCTGCCCACACCCTGATCCCCTGAGTCCCAGAGTTGGTTTGGAAACCATGCAGCTCAGACCAAGGCTGGTGAGGAGGAATATGTACATAGCGAGCTTCCCAGATCAAGGTAGCTTGTGTCACGTTGGCTGGGAATACATTGTAAGTGATTGTGCAGTGAGACTTCAACTGCTCTTTGAAAACATGCATCATTTTTTCATGACGACTGATACCAGTAATTCTTTCTTTGTTGTCTAAGCCCTATCTGCCTCCTGCTTCTAGCTCAATCTCATCACCCTGAGTAAGTACTCTAGGGAAAAGCAGTAGTTGTAAAATATCTTGAGTAAAGCTTTTGAAATCTGATTGCAAAGCATTTTCTGTGATTGAGAAAAACACAGGCTGAATGAATGGGCTTAAACAGCTGAATATTAGTTGGATTACCAAGCTCAAAGGGCAGTAATGAATAGATCAGCATCCAGCTGGCAACCAGTAACAAGTGAAGTACAATAGGGGCTGATTCTGGGATGATATTATTCCACATCTTTATCAATGGCCTGGATGATCAGACAGAATGCATCTTCAGCAAATTTGCAGGTGAAGATGGCACGGATGGAAATATGCCAAATGACAGTAAATCTTCAAGTCACAAGGAACTTGAGTCTGGGGCCAACAGTAATCTCATGATGTTTAGGAATTAAACAACAAAAAAGTCTGCATATAGGACTTTCAAATGTGGCTGTAATAGAAGGAGCATGGGCTCAGCATATTAGAATTTGTAACCTTCTCCTGCTTGCTTACAAGGGAGTCATACCTGCAATGTTGTGATCTGGTTTAGGTCCCCTAATTCAAGAGGTGTATTGAAAAAACACTTGCAGAGTTCTAACAAAATTATCAGGGACATAGGCAATGCAACCTTGAAGAAAAGGATGGAGGAAATGAGTTTGATTAATCTGGAAAAAGGAATCCAAAGAAGAATCTAATTGCAAAGTACTTGGAGGAGGGTTTTAAAGGTGATGGTGCCAAATTCATCTTAGTAATAATGGCAGGTGGCAAAACATTCACCAATACCAATAAAGTGCATCTTGGGAGGTTGAGGTGGATATTAGTTAAACTATTTTCACTAGAAGTGTGGTGCAGTCCCGAAACAGCTTGCCAAGAGATGCTGTTGAATCTCCAGTCTCAGAGGTTTTCAAAATTCAGCTAAACAATGTTATGGTTTAGACAATTTGTTGTCAGCAACAGCTCTGCTTAATGTCGAAGGTTGGATTAAGTCCCTCCAGAGGTCTCTTCCATCCAATGTTTCTATGATTTATTCTCCACAGTGCATTGACCGCATAGATATGACAAACACTAGGAGCGATTCATTTCTCCACCTCTCTCCAGTGGCTGTGTTAGGCAATATTGGCAGAGTTTTATTTTATAGTCAACATGCCATAAACATCTTGTCCTTCACACAACAGGGAAAAAAATGGATTGGAAGGAATATCTGGAGGTCTAGTCCAACCTCTTTCTCAAAGATCTATCTTCAGAGTAAGGTCAGGTTGCTCAAGGTCACTCAGCTTTTTGAAAATCTCCAATTTTGTCAAGCTGTTCCATTGCTTTACCACTCTCATGATGAAGAACTGGTTTGTTCTGTTTTGTTTTGTTTTTTTTTATTTTGTCTAATGTGTAATTGAAGTATGTCTTGCTGGAACTTGTTCCTGCTGTCCCTTTTCACTGTGTGTCTGGGAAGAACCTCTTTCTCCTGACAGCCACTCATTAGGACATGGAAGACTGCAAGTGAATTCCACCTTAACCTTCTATTTCCTGGTTGAATAAACCCACGGTTTGTTCTGTTTTGTTTTGGTTTTTTTTATTTTGTCTAATGTGTAATTGAAGTATGTCTTGCTGGAACTTGTTCCTGCTGTCCCTTTTCACTGTGTGTCTGGGAAGAACCTCTTTCTCCTGACAGCCACTCATTAGGACATGGAAGACTGCAAGTGAATTCCACCTTAACCTTCTATTTCCTGGTTGAATAAACCCAACTCCTTCAGCTTCTCCCTGTAAACTGTGATCCTCATGCAGTTCAATGCCATCACTACAACAGCACACTGCTGATTTTTGTTCCTTAGCCTCCCAGGACCTGCAGGTCCTTTCTTGCAAAGTTTCTTTCTAACCTTTCAGACACTGAATAGCAACCCTGTCCTCCAGGTTATCAGTTATTACCCCAATTTGTTGTAATTTGCTGTAACCCACAAACTTGCTAAGCCCAGCCAGTTTCTCTACAACTTTTCTGTTCATACCATTCAGCCCATAGGGTGGGGAGGCACTGGAACAGGTTGCCCAGAGAAGCTGTGGATGACCCATCCCTGGAAGTCTTCAAGGCCAGGCTGGATGAGGCTTGGAGCAACCTGGTCTAGTGGAAGGTGTCCCTGCCCATGGCAGGGGGGTTGGAACTAGATGATCTTTAAGGTCCCTTCCAACCCAAACCATTCTGTGATTCTTAGATTGTATGATATGCTGACTACAAGGACACCATGGGAGACAGCGTGAAAGTACTTTCTAAAGCCAAAGTACAAAACATCCACTTCCTTTCCCCTGTCCTTAGAGTACATCTTCTTCTCACAGAAAGCAATTGGGTTGGTATAGCAAGATTTAACCTTGGTAAATCAAACCTAACTCCTTCCAGTCATTGTCATGTCTTTCATATGGATAGAAACAGATTCCTTGGATACTTCCTCCAGCTATTTCCCAGGCAAGAGGCAATACTGACCAGTCAGTTCCACACTGATTTTTTTCAGTTGGGAGAAAAAAAAATGCCTTTTTTTCCCAATCCACAGGGCAATTCCAGTTGCCACAGCCTTTCAAAGATGATAGAATGTGGCCTCAGAATGAAGCTGACCAACTCCTACAGCTCCATGCAAAACTTGCACCAGAGAATAAAATCTATAATTACATTTTCTAAGGGAGCTCAGAAATATCTTTGCCCTTAGCTAGAGCTTGTATAGAATTAATTCAGCACATTCAGAACAGGGAAGCTCTCCCCCTCCCCTTATATACCACAATTTTTAATGTATTATTTTCTAGCTATTACTAAGAAATAAGGGAGGATATAAAGGCTAAAAATAAGGCAAAAGGGTTTAATTAAAAAAAAAAAATCACAATTTCAGAAATACACTGAAAAATGCGAAGAAGGGAAAGCTTTAGAGGGAGGAAGAAAAAAATTCTCCTGGATAAGCTTCAGAAACAAAACTGAAAGCGAGCAGCTAAGTAAACTGACCCATGAAAAATCAAAGCTCTTCTGTTGGTCTCCAACATGCCTTTCTTCATTAGAGGAGTAAGAGAAGAACAGATGAGCTGCCCTTGCTGTTCCTTTTGCATAATTGCCAGTGATGCAACACACCAGCGCTGCCAACTCTCTGTGCTGCGCAGAACTCAGATTAAAACCAGCTATTGTGTCTTTGCTTTTTCCTGGTCTTTTATTTTTCATCTTCTAACTATTCTTCTTTTATTTTTTTCCCTTTTTCTGTGACATTTATTGATTTTCTTTCCTTGAATTCCTTTTTAATTGTGCTTCACTGTATTTATTTTTTACAGCTCTCTTGGCATGCTCTCTGGTAATTCTGTGGTACCCAGCATAGCTCCCTGACATAGCTTTCCACCTCCTGACTCTTGTGTCCCATTTTACAGTCTGCAGACATGAGTCCTATATTCATGTGGCACAAATGCAGATAAACCTTATTCCATGCCTGGATCTCCAGAGCATTAATGTAACATAAAAAATAATAATACATCATAATGTTCAAGAAAATACATTAGGATTACCAGAGAAAGTTACTGAAACAGTTTCCCAAGGCAACTGGCAAATTCATCACTGTTGGACTACTTAACAGTTAAACTAACCTATCTCCAGGTCTGGATAGTCAGAACTAGTGAAATATCTCAGTTTATTTCTGCACACAGCCTCTTTCCCGACTATTCACAGAGCAAAAATCTCAGTCAGGTCCTTGTTATCCTGTGTCTCAACTCCTGCTCGCCTTCTGAACAGCTCCACTTGTGTGTCCCCCTTATTTGCTCTGATGTGTACTGTCAGACTAGTGTCTGTCAGACCCATTGGCAGCAGGTTAATCTCTCCCTTTTCCTACCTCCGGAGCTAAATCCCTTCCAGGTTGAAGTCTGAAGCTCATTTTTCGCTTCCCAGTATGCACCCCCAGCCATTAGTTGCAGCCGTTTCTCGCTCCCTGGCTCAGAGGAGCGGAGTTGCTGCTCTGTCCCCTGAGTGCTGCCAGGATTTATGTGAGCAATCCCTCTTAATGCTTGGTGTCCCATTTTAATGCCAGCCTCCGAGATGGAGACCCACAGTCTGAAAAATGTTCCTGTCACTGCATCAATACCTTTTTTGAGATCCTTTTGGTTCCTACTCTCTAACACATCAAACATCAGGCATGGACGGTTTATCCCAGACCTGCCAGGGCTCTTCCCTTCAGTGTAGCACAAGTACAACAGGGCTGCTTTTGGCATCAGCAGCATGTTAAGTTTTCAGACGCCTTCAATGTGGCCTGTTGTGCTGAGTGTGCCCGTAAACACCTGGGAGTCAGCTCCACTGCTTGCTTTTATAGCATCTGAGATCTCTTCTGTCCTGACACCTGAAAAAAATAAGGCAACTGTTAAGTTCTGCAATCACAACAGCCTCATTTTGATTACCAAAATGCTATTGTTTTGGGAGGAAGTTTATTGTTTCTTGTATTTTTTTATTGTATTACAGATACCTGCAGGGCAGGGAATCATGCTGTGCTGTCTTTTAGGCAGCACTGGGCACCTAACAGAATTGGGGCATCTGAGACAAAATGGTGCTGATATCCTCTGTGTGACATGTTATCTGACCCAGCCAGCAGATCCAGTTGACACTTGAGTTTGTGGGGAAAAATTTCTCCTGGAGCTTCAGATCCTGGCACAGGGCAAATCCACAACACTTGGAGAGCTAGGCAGCGGCCTTCTACAAAGCTGCACATCCATCGCAGCTCTGCTGCTCGCCTTCCCTGCTCCAGAGCCATGAAAAGCTCCAGGCTGCAGTGAGCCTCAGCCAACCCTTCACCAGGGCACCCGTCCCAGTCTCTGTTCCTCCCAGTTCCCTGGTGATAGTTAAAAAGCCTATCTGCACCCCTTCCTCCAACCGCATCCCATGTTAGGAGCAGCCCACAGGACATTCAGGGAGAAACAGAACTCGGTTTTACCTAACACTGAAGAGAAATCCCGAAGGCATCCGTCTCCCCAGGCCCAAATCCTGGAGGAGCTGGGTAATTAAATGTGCTCTGAGCTTTTTCACTGCTCAAAGACTGTGGCAGAAGGAACCTCTCATCCATAGTTCTTACAGGAACCAGTTCCAGATAATGGGGATATAGGAATCTGTTACATAGCGATGCTAATACCAAGCACTAACACGGGGAGCACTGGAACTGGCAAACCTTCTTAGCAAAGGGCTTCCTGTGACAGTCAATGTGTTAAATACCAGCTTTCCAAAGAAAGAAATGACATCATAGCTGAATCCTGATAACCATTTTACTACAGGAGGAAATATTTGTTTTATAAACTGAAATTGTCTCTTTGCAGCAAGAAAGATCCAGTTATTCTCTAGCTTTCTCTTATTCCTTAGAGAACCATGTAGTGTTGATTCCATCTTCTGGTGATGCCGATTTCAGGTGATGCTGATTTTTTTTCATCTCCCCAGAAATACGTCTGCTAAGTTCTGCAATCCCCTTGATGTGCAGCTTCTTGGCATTGCTGTACAGCAGCATGGTTTAATGAGAGGGAAGTGCTGGTGTTACCCACTGGCACCTGCTGTCATTTCCTCTCCAACTTTTCTTTAGATTGAATGAACTTCTGTTATGTTGGATATTAAATTGCACTGAATTCTATACTTGGCCAATTCTGTTACCCTCTCTCTGACATTTTTCAAAAATACAACCACAGTTGCCCACTCTAAGAAGGTCTTGTTTGCATAGCATATAGATTATATACTGCACACGGTGAATTTAGTGCACAAATATCAGAGCATGTCAGCAGAAACCAGCAACTGAGAACTGGAATATATACAGCAAAACAGCCAGGACTCCTAATGTCATTGTGGTGCCAGAACAGGGACCATAGCCAGGGGTGACATTTCAGCCAAGGAAATGTCCCCAGACCCATGAAATGATGGTGGCGTCATAAATACCAGCCCTTTGGTGTTTTTTCACCCATGTTAACAGCCTCCTTCCCCCACGGATAAGTTATAGGTCTATTGCTATTTCCACCCAGGAGCAGGTTCTGCCCACCCATAGCACCTCTCACCTGTGACGTCCTGGGAGTGAGTATTGCGCCCACTTCTAAGCCACGTAAAAAGCACTAAGGCAATATGAAGGACTCAGAGGAGCCCAAGATCAATAGACCAGGACTTAGCAGCAGGGAGAAGCAGAGTGGAAGAACTGGCTGCTCTAAACTGCAGTACAAAGACGCATTGCTACCTCCTCCAGCAGCTGCCAAAAGCAGCAGTAGTGGCTGCCGCAGGCAGCAAGGGAAGGCTCTCCTCCCCACCTAAACTGTCTTACACCCCCTAAACCTTTACAGCACCCAAAACAGACCCTGAGCATCCTGGGATCCCAGTGATACCCCTCAGCTCTGTGCTCTGGTCCTTCCTCCAAACCTCCCTCTCTCCTGAACCAAGTCTGCTGTTGCAGCAAAAGTGAATTTTGTCATCCTTTGGATATCATCCTAAGGGAGTTGATCTCATTCCTGCCTGCAGTGCTGAAAAGCCTTGAAATGGCTCTTTCCAAATTGAAGCTAAGACACTATTTTCCTCTGCTACTTAATGACTCCTGCAAATTGTGTGGGCTCTGGGGAGGTGACGGCTTGCACAGAATCCCTCAGCCATAGTCTCCTGCACGAGCTGTGCTCTGCCCAGCACAGAATCTCTTTGCCTGTGTGTGCACCCCAAATTCTGGCAGTACAGCTCCCAAACTGGGCCTCCACAAAAATCAAAACCCATGTATTAAAGCATTTGGTAGGCTGACACAAGTCAATACCAGAGCAGAGAGTCAAATACTTTTGCTTCTTCAGCCAATGCTCTTTCCACTAGATTGCACTGTGTCTTATATAACAACTGCCTAACTAGATAAAATCCACCCCAAACGTTAACTTGAAATGAACGGAAATATTTCCTTCATAACAGCTGAAACATTGTTTTGGCCTTTGGAAAACGCATCTGAAGTATATTTCAAAACTATTTTAAAGTAATTCTGGAAATGCCCAAACTTACCTTTCAACATTTTCTCCACATTTTTCTCTGCTTGGGTTTTGGTTTTTGTTGGGTTTTTTGTTTGTTTGTTTGTTTGTTTTGTTGTTTTGGGTTTTTTTTAATGAAATTTCACCAGTTTTTTTAACAAATCAACAAAATCAGTACTTTTTACAAGTCTTCCTTACCTTACAGTTCTTCCTTCTGCTCTAACAACTGATGAAGAAAAAATTTGTTGTCTACTGATTTCAATGGGGACTCTGTTATTAATCTCACTGGAGATATCTTTTGAGGCCAAATATTTATAAGGCATGCACATTCAGCCGATATTTAAAGAATGACTTTGTGGTTTTAAAAACATACTGAACTAAAGCAACCATATTCCTGCTATGTGATGGACTAGTGTTGCAAGAAGGACTGCTTCCAAGTGACACCATGCATGAGAGCTCGCAGATTATCACCTGACATAAGTAATCAGGTTGGAAAATTGCTGCTATTGTAATTGAGTCATTCAATTGCAACTATTGTTGGAGTTATCTCTCCCCTCGGCCCAGGAGGCAGAGACAGATAGGCAGTCAGATCCTTGTACTTGAAACACTCCTAGCATGGATAACTGCAATGCTGCTGTTCTGTTTTCCAGAAATTAAAGCTGATCCTCAGGGGAAAGGTGTCATTTAAAGATGCAGAGAAATTTATCTATTAATCCATAGGAGACTGTCAAAGAGAGTATGTATGAATCAGCCATTGGGACTGAGCCTTCATTGACTTGCAGCTTTCCTTACTTATTTATAATTTCTAAAATTTAGGCACAAAAGACTGTAGTACTAGAAACTTCTTGGGAATTTCTTATTTGGTAGCTCCCTATTCAGCATTTGCACCATCTCTGGGTGTAAGAATCAAAGCAAATGAGAATCACAAACATTCTGAATCTGATGATCTACTTTGAAAATTCAATCAATCATCCAAGTCAGTCAATTCATCATCACATTGCACACATCAAAGCATTACAGGAGTAGAGACCAGCTAAAGCTCCTTTACAGTTCTGCCTTACAAAGCAGCTTGACGGTCTAAGTATATCAGAACAACAAGCTTGTCTCCCCAGGCTCTGCAACACAAGCATAACCTCAGCCTTTCCAAGTACATGAAGCTCTATGCATGCAGTTAATTATAAATAGTGTTGAAATGGAAGCTTAAAAATGGAAGGTCATGTTACCTCCATCCGAACATTAAATCCCTTCAAGATCAGGCTGCCCTAGATAGAAGTGGCTGCATTCAGCTGTATGGTATCTGCATTACAAAATGTTCTTTGAAATGATCAGGTGGTAAAAGGAGCTTGACTTGTACTTTACCAAAAAGCTAAAGCAAAGAGGGAGGGTTACATACACTGTTTTTTCTAAGTGCTCAGCTAACAGTACAAGCATGTTTGTTACAGCTACTTGACCTCAGGAATGTCTAACGGTGAGCTCTCTTTATCCCACTGAGGATGGGTTTCAAGGAAAGGTCAAAGCCCACAAAGCATGGGGTAAAAGGCCTGTAGCCATTCAAATACATACGTCGGACTTGCCAGTATGCCAGGAACCATGATCTGCTTGGTAGTATTTATCACAGCCATCCTTCTTGAAACTAATATTCAGTCACAAATATAAAAAATTGGGACCCAGAAGCCTTTTCTAGCTTTCTGCCATTGTAAATTGACACTGCCAGAATTACTTTGCTTTTCTCTGAAGGACAACAAGCAGCAGAAATCCCTGCCAAGCCTGACTCCAGACCTGTCCTTGGCGAAGTTCTGTCTCTACTCCTCTCCAGGTCTCGTTTTGTGCCATTGCTTTTCTTTCTGCCCATGTTAATCCTGTCAATGCCTCTTACAGTCTTAACCTTCTAAAGACAAACCCTGTGAACCAAAACACCCCCAAATGTTTGTGCAAATAATTTAGCCTTTTGTCTGACTGTACCACAGTCAATCTTAATCAAGCTAAGACTTGCTTGACTTGAAGGACTGTCCCTGGAGGACTGTTGCCTCTCCCTAGAAACAGTTTGCACCAGCATTGCCTAGACTGCCTTTGAGTTGCTGAGGGGATCTGGAGTCCATGTGGAGTCCAGGGTGCACCAGGGCCCCCAGCATGAAACAACACCAGCCACAGAGACCAACGGCACTGCCTGTCACCAGCTGTGCAGCACAGCCAATCTATGTGTTTGAGCACCTTTGTGAAAAGAGGAGATTGAACCCAGTTCAATCCAGTTCAATCCACTCTTCATCACTCCAGAAATGTACCCTCAAATATCTCTTGGTTGATCTGAACAAAGAAGTTGCTGCTTTTCCTGCTTATGGGGCAGGGAGATGGATCCTGGTATGGTCACCTGAAATTACAACCAAATAATTTTCCTGGGGTTGACTAATACATTTTTGTCTAAATTTGGTGGAGGGGGTAAATTTTTGTTTTCAGTAAAAACTAAAAATGTGTCATATATCTTCAGTTTGCTGTTTGTCTTGTGTTTTTAAGGGTGGTAAGGTCTACTTTAGATGGATTTGGATGTTCTGTATATATGTAAGAATATTTAGGAATTTTTGAAGACTGTCTTGACCTTCAGCTGAAAAAACAGACAACCCTTCAAAACCCTTCAAAACTGAACAATAGCACTTTCCAGCACAAGCCTGTGCTTTAGAAAGCATGTAAGTTCTTTTAAGACAACAATCAAGAGAAATCAGTAAAAAGCTCCATTGCACTTTGAGTGAAGGGTAACATCACCATCGCTTGGCACAGAGCAAGGCTGCGGGCTGAAGGTGTATGTGAATATTCCCAAGGCTATTACAAAATGGCAACAACATGAAGCCAATTCCTGACACAATTCAGCCCTTAAGAAGCTCCAGAGCAATGATGAAAATCCTGACATTGAAATTACGCATGTATGTGAATATTGGTAGGATCAGATAAGGTATAACAAGAAAACAGTAGTGCCATTATCCTTTGCAAACCTATTTTTGCAACTTCTAGTCCTATTTAATAGAAATCTGTGCAGCTCCTGTCTTATAGGCTGATCAGAAAGACAACAAATCTATAAAAGATTTTACTGACTGATATCCCAAGGCCACAGATGATCATCAGTTCTACTCAGGCAAGCTTGTATGGTAGAATCAGAGCTCTAGTTTTCGTACTTCATTGGTTGTTTATCTCTCCAGTTACTGCTCTTGACCAAAAATGTAGTATATGTTTGTCATTAAAATTCCAGCACCACATTCATCTGATAAGAATTCAAACAATAAAAAAGGTGCCATGCGATTAATCTAGCACTCTGGTAAAAATCAGAGGGATGGGAATTGATGAAGTAAAACAATCCATTCTTCTTTGAGTCTCCCTGTCTTTTCAAGGTCCACCTGGGATTGTTATATGGGCTGGATTTTAGGTTGGATCAAGCTTATGAGAAGAGACTAATAACTATCTACTGATTGTATCTAAGCAAAGACTACTACAGTACTCACATCCAATTTTTTTTGGTGACACACAGATTTTATGACAATATGTGTTAACTGATATAATCTAGTTTCTTAAATCAAGGTAAGAATAGGTCCTTACCTAAAAGTATGTATTCCCTGAATTTTGCTGTGAGAGGCCTGATTTTTGAAAATGCCTTGTAAAAAATTTGCGAGAGGAGAGATCATTAAAAGCAAATTAATGCACAAAGAAATCAATATAACAGAATAAAATCCAATTCAATATTTTTGTCAGCCCCTAAATTGCCTGTCTTCCTTTTTTTTTCTCTCCTGTTTCCCATCAGATACTGCAAACTTTCACTCAGTGGAAACATGAGATACGAGGCAATTCCAGGGTGCTGTAGGTGACTTCTGCCCAGTTCTTCAGCACCATCCGGTCTGAAGATGCTTGTGTCATCAAAGGCATATAAGAACGCACAGATGCTTACAATTTACTGTGCCTGAATAGTGGTGACTGAAAATGACAGTGGTAATGATATCCTGGCAATTAGAGCTGAGAATGAATCACATGCTGTTTTTTAAATGGAGCAAAGAAGACCCATTGTATTTCAGTGCTGCAGGTGTCGGAAATTGTACTGGGGTAAATCAGTGTAGAGGACTCATTTATTTTTTTGTGGATTATTGGTACCTTGGGAAAGTCAAAGCTCCAGGAAAAATAATTGGTTGAACTGAAACAAAACCTTTCAGATATCTTTTGTTAAATTGAAAAGTATAATCCAGAAAAGAAAATATTTTGGATTTTCCATTACTTCAATTTCAGCTATTTCCCCCTTGCTGCATATGAAAATTCAGGCAATTTCAAATCAATGCTTCTTGGCAATTGTTATGAGAAAAGTGAATATTTTCTAATTTTTTTTTGTTGGTTTGGGAAGTGGAAATTTGGAAAACTTTATGCAATCTCATGAAATCTACTTTTTTGGGGAAAAAAAGTGAATCTGAAAACTTTTGCACAGCTTCACATCTGTGACTTATGTGATATATTAAGGTTCCCTGTGACTCAAGTTACAAATTCTCCTGTTGTTATAGCTATGTGAATTTAATAGTAAGACCCTTCCTCAAATACCATGTTATTTACAAAATAGCACTTTGGCTCAAGGGAAGCTGTCTGCACTGTATGTGAGTTTCTGCAGACAGAAGGTATTGAAATCTGTTTTCCGTAAAGACAAAGTACCCAAAATGTAGAGTGCAGCATACAGAAAACAGCTTTGTACAGGTAACAGTCTGAAGGGTTCATGTCTCAGAATCCATTTTGTGCCCTAATCCAGGAAGGACAAGACAACAACAGCCTCAGTCCCAAAAAAGTAATACCCTGTGCTGTTTAGTTCTCAGATCCCCAATTCAGCTACTGTTATATCAGCAAAAATAGCAGCTCTCATACACGTATCCTAAGTACATGTTGGGAATTGCAGTGGAAACTGTTTCAGGGATATGTTGTAATGGAAAAATGTCTGTCTAACCTAGCCTGTTATCGCTGGCATTGTAGAGGTTTTACTGACACTTCAAAAACATTGCATATGAATATTCTATAAAAAACATTAAAAAATGCTTGCTAAGTCTTGGAACCTTCTGAAGAGTAAATTATTTCCTCATACACAGTTGCAAAAGTACTAATGTCTCATTGATGACCCAAATATCTTGAATAGAATCTTACAAAAAATGAAATATATTATCAGCAATTGTAATTCATGCTTAAAAGGGACTCTAGTCCGTTATCTCAGTATTGTACAACCAAGCATCATTGACGGTCTCTGCATGGTGCTGTATGCATTCTATGGAGTGCACTGATGCAGGGAAAAGCTGAATTGCTGGTACCAGCCACTGTATTGGGTTTGCGTGGCAAGGTTTTTGGGGGGTGGGGGAGGGCAGGTGGCTACAGCAGTGGCTCCTGTGAGAAGCTGCTGGAAACCTCCCCTATGTCCGACAGAGCCAATGCCAGCCGGCTCCAAGACAGACTCACCTCTGCTGAAGGCTGAGCCCATCAACGACAGTGGTAGTGCCTCTGGGATAACATATTTATGAAAGAAAACATAACCTGAAATGAGAGTATTTTGCAGCAGAGAGAGAGAAAGAGAGGAAAATATAAGAGGAACAATTCTGCAGAACCCAAGGTGGGTGGAGAAGGAGGGGGAGGAGGTGTTCCAAAGCCTGGAGCAGCCCGTGGTGTAGCCCACAGTGAGGCCGGCTGTGCCCTGCAGCCATGGAGGATCACGGGGGCAAAGACCCCTCTGCAGCCGAGGGAGGACCACACACCAAGCAGGGGGATGCCCCAGGGAGGCTGTGACCCCATGAGGAGCCCGCACTGGATTAGGCTCCTGGCAGGACCTGTGATCCACAGAGAGAGAAGCCCAGCCTGGAGCAGGTTTGCTGCAGGACTTGTGACCTTGGGGGGACCCAGGCTGGAGCAGCTGCTCCTGAAGGACAGCACCCCATGGGGGGGGACCCATGCTGGTGCAGTTTGTGAAGTTTATATCCCCTGGGAAGGACTCACGTGGGAAAACTTAATGGAGGACTATCTTCCATGGGGAGGACCTCATGCTGGAGCAGGGGCAGAGCGTGAGAACCCTCCCCTGAGTAGGAAGAAGCAGCAGAGACAATGTGATGGACTGACCACAACCCTCATTCCCTGTCCTCCTGCACTTTTTGGTGGGGAGGGGATAGAGAAAACATAACTGACATTGAGCCCAGGAAGAAAGGAGGGGTAGGAGGAAGGTGTTTTGAGATTTAGTTTTAGCTCCTTTTTGCTCTGATTTGATGGGTAATAAATTAAGTTTTCCCCAAGTTGAGTCTGTTTTACCCATGACCAGAACTGGTGAGTGATCCCTCCCTGTCCTTGTCTCGACCCATGAACATTTCATTACATTTTCCCTCCAGCTGAAGAGGGCAGTGGCCTAGCCTCCAGCCAGGTTCAACACACCACAGCCATGCAAGAGCTCATTCGCTGTCTCAGGAGATAAACTCTTGCAGACCTCCCACGAGGTACCACTGATGCCTCTATGAGCCCTCGTAGGGAAAAAAAACACTCAGCGTTTAGGCAGTGTGTAACTGCATCAGCAGGATCCTTATGCAGTAGTCACTAAAGAGATCTTTTGGGAAGAAGAGCAGGAGAAGGGGCCGGAAAGTTCTATAACAACTGTCACGCTGCTAAGTTCTGCCCTTGGGCAAGCACAGCACCTGCTGATAGCAGGAGGACTTTTTTAAGGGACTGGCACTTCATATTGCTGTAAAAATGAAATCCAGGTTGACTCACTGAGTTCTGAAGGAGAATAACTATAGAAAATTTCCTATAAATGTTTAATCATTTCATCCTGGATAGCATTTAATTAGCAATGTAATTAACTTTTTTGTATTTTTTGTTAATGCATCCAGCTGTCTCCCCTCCCCTCATTTTTAAATCTCATTGATATTTTTGGACTTTCTAGATGTTCCTAAGCTTGTCAGGGTACAGCCAAATTCTCACCTTGATTTTAAAGAGGATTATGCATGTGCACACAACCTTTTAAATCCCCATTATTTCAGAATCTGCTTTAAACCCTTCTAATGTTTTTTATTACAGATTTTATATTCTAGAGGAAAAAGTGACAAGGAGCAAAGGCAAGATATTTCTTACCTTTCTTTTTGCAGTGAATCTTGTTAAGACATTTAAGAAAATATTTTCCCTCTGCTTTAGACAGTGTATATTATCAAAAAGCATAAGAAAGAGAGAAGATAAATATTCAGGAGGGGAAGCACATGGAAAATGTAGGTCAATAAAAATGGTTGCATTTTTTCCAAATACATCTATTCCTTTACATCAATCTTCTCAAACCAAAGCATGAGTTGAAATTCTGGAACTTGAAGTTAATTTCCCACTACTCTCATCTTGCTCTTCTGGCTTGCAGTCCAAGGCAGGGAGAAGAGCAGAAGAATATCAGAAGAAATCCAAGTCTGAATCATTCTCAAGAGCTACCAGCATCTTGTCACCACTAGTAAAAAGCAGTGCATAGTTAAAAGAGTATATGAGTCCTGAAAGCAGTAACTCTGAGTAAACCTCTCTCAGAACTGAGCCCATACTTCCTCAGTGTTAATTGGAATAAGTAATTTTCATTCCTCTGTACAGAACTGCTTACTTACCAGATTCCCAGATCCCATAATCCTGCAGATTATACAAGTATCCACAACAGCTTCACTCAGAAGCCAGAGCACATTGCTACTGTTTTCTTCCTCTCCATATAAATTACTTCCACCTAATGTTGGTTTATAACAAAGAAAACCAAACCCTCTTTCTTTCAGTCAACTCCTTGATGTTCTGAAAGTTCAAGCTATTTTAATACCAATAAGTGTGACAGCCTTGTCATTAATCAGATAACCCCTGAAGGAGGTCTTTGCTAAGTAGTCAAGAGGACCTGTTTTGTTCTGTTCTCCTGTTAATTTTAAACCCAAAACTCACCCATTCCCAGTCACTGATGAGTGTGCAGTTCAGTAGAGACTTTCCAAAACATTTGGGGTTTAAATAATTTGGATTAAATACTAAAGTAACTTTCAACTGTAAATGTGCGAGACTGGATCTCGAAAGCAAATAAAACCTGGAATTAATCACAAAGTCTGTGGTGCTGTCACTCAGGGGCTATATAACTCTATGTCTGATTAGAAAGAAAAAAAAAGGGAGGGAGGGATGGGACATATGGGGGCATGGAACTGGTAACTAATCCAGGGTATGGGGAATTTTAAGTTATCAATTAACAAAATTATGTGTGTGTTGGTCTGTCCTGTTTGACCAATCTACTGTCCTTCGGTGCTCTAGGAAGAGAGTTTGGGACACAAAGGGATGAAGCGGTTTCCTGATGGAGTAATTTTTGGGAAAAGATTGACAGGTCCTTCTTTGTCTTTGCTTTACTCCAAAATGTTTTAGTCAGACCAAGCAAATGGGTTGATCAAATCAAGTCTCCAGTAGGATACCTCATACTTGAGAAGGGACTGCCTTGTATACCCTGTTTACAACAGGGTATTTTCTACTTCCTCCATTGATCACAAATGGGATGGTATTGCATGTGCAAATTACTCAGTGCCTGGAGGGCAGAGAAAATAACACAATAACTTCTGCATGGTAAAAGGATGAAAATGAGTTTACTTGCTTTTCAAGGTTTTAGGAGTCTGAGCCAGAGCTCTGAAATACACAGGGACATGACATATTGGCTTCAGTAGCTTCTGATGTGCCCTTTTGTGCCAATGCTTAAATATACATTGCAGAATGACCAATCCTGTATCAACATTCTTGGCAATACCATTAGGTAGAAATAAGGTCTGCGTACTGTTGTATTTTCTACTTCCAGACAGAAGGTAGGCAAATTTTACTCAGTAGTTAATGACACAGTTGATCTAAAAGCAGGTCTGCTGTCTCATTGCAATTCAGGTGCCCTTCATCTTTTTGACACAGTCTTTGTTCTCTTGGATATTACTGTGTCCCACGAGCTATTTGCAAACCCCACAGTGATAAGCAGTAGCGAGAGGAAAGAGCGGAGTCAGCATCATTGGTTCTGCTTAGTAACAAGCTGGAAGACATTTTGAATGTATATCATGTTTTTAAATTTGCAAACTACATAAAAAGGAGTTGTGGACAGGAGAAAGAAACTAGACATGATAGATTAAGATCAAATTTCCCAACATCTGAATGCTTTGCTCATGACAGTGGATTTTATATACAGATTAATTAAGTTGTCTGAAAAACAACACCAAACACTATACGGCAGCAAAATCTGGCAGTAGCGTGCTGCTCTCTTTGTTAATTCTTGGAGCTTGAAGAATCTGGTTTCTGTTTCGACGCTTACAAAGTCGGTTTTTTATTTACCATATTTCACTGATAATTACTTCATGCAGCAACTTTTATACAACTGGTTGCTGGATGATTATGCTCCAGATGTCTATTAAAGTTGATTGAATGTATTTCGTTATTAACATTCTGTAGCATGTAAAGCAGTTGCAAAAGGACAGATGGCCCCTTGTAATTACTATTTCTGTTAATTATTTATATTTCTGTGTTGTCTAGAGCTCCAAAAAGATGAGAAGATTGCTATGTGAAGTGCTGTTTATTCACAATGAAAGAGATGATCCCTGACCAAGGCAAGAGCGATTTGATAGGTAAGAAAGAGAGAAAAAAAGGTTTATTGTTCTGCTATTGTCCAGATAAGATGCTGAGGAATAAAAAAGAGAAGAACTTGGCTACTTTTCCACTAGCAAACTGAACAGTACTAGGGATGCTTTCCTGGATCTGAGATAGAATGCATGTGCTTTTTGTGTCCCAACTCTGCAAACACTCTTAACCTCCAAAATAAGGTATCTGAAAAAAAGTGTCTTGCTAATGCTAACTTTCGAATTGTGACCAGAAATTGTCAGGGAGAATGCTAGCTGGCTCAGAAAAAATACAAATGCAAAACAAACCAGTTTCAACAACTACTGTAATGTTTCAAATTAGAGAAGGTTGAACTGTAGTTCCCCAGACCCTCACCTTCTGTTTACTGTTAGCAACAGCACTGAAATCAGTACATAGTTCCGAATATGAGAAGATCCCAGACACATGTTTGGTAAGGCAGCTTGTATATGTAAACTTCATTGATGTAACATTTTTAAAAAGTTACATTTGGGAAAATATATGGACTATGTCGATCCACTGGGGTTGGACCAAGTTGTATTATCTCGCTTCTCTTCTGCAATAGGTATATTCAAAATGTTTTAAGAAGTAATTTTTAGGGTCTCAACCAAGAGACCGTCTTTAGCTGTTTCTTGGAACTTGGATTAGTGATGGACACCATATCTCCAAGTATGGAGATTCCACATCCTCTGCAGGTACCTGTGCCAAGGTCACTCTTAGGGCTAAAAAGAATTTCCTTATATTGAGTTTGAATTCCCCATGTTGCAGCTAGTATCCAACTGGAACACAGAAAATTCTTTCTCAACATGAGGAAGAACTTCTTTACTTTGAGGGTACCAGAGCACTGGAATGGGGAGGGCAGAGAGGTTGTGGAGTTCTTTCACTGGAGATACTCAAAACCCTCCTGGCTGCATTCCTGTCCAACCTGCTCTAGGTGAACCTGCTTTGGCAGGGTGGTCAGACTGGATGATCTCTAAAGGTCCCTTCTAACCCCTATCATTTTGTGATTGTC
>NW_010235082.1:49086-87110 GCF_000690775.1 Eurypyga helias
GACCTTGAATTCAGTGCAGACATTCCCCAGTGCCAGCTAAGAACTTATCAGTGCTGCTCTCTGCATCCAGGAACACAGCTTCCTAGCAGCCATGGTAAAGAGATTTAACTCTTTCCTGACTGAATCCAGCACAGTGATCTACAGCCTCTCACTGTGCACTTCTCTAATATGTCTATTGGTCAACTCTGAATCCTCCAGTTAGAGAGATGTAGCCAGGAATAGGATTACCCCTGAATCTTTCTCTTTTGTTCCTGAACAAACTCATTTTCCTCAGCTGCTTCTTTTACATCTTCCTCTCCTACACCCCCATCCATTTTGGGGGCTCATCTCCACTCACTCCAGTATGCCCATCACTCTCTTGCACTGGAGAGCCCAAAACCAGGACATAGTTCTTCAGATGGGTATCACAAGTGCTGACTAGAAGAGAAAGATCACTTGACCTAAACATGCTGGCTGAATTCTTGCTAACGCATCCGGAAGATGGGATGATATTGGAAGGAAGATATTGGCCTTCTTTATCACAAAGGCACTTTGGTGGTTCATAGTCGACTTGTTGTCCACCAGAACCTCCAGTTGCTCTTTCCCAAAACTGCTTTCCAGATGGTCAGTCCCCAGCTGGTAGTATCAGCCCATAACTCCAACCTGACAAGGTCTCCTTGAATAGCAAATATCTCCTGCAAACTTGCCAAGAGAGCACTCTGGCACATCATCCAGTTCATTAATAAAGGTGTTAAGCAGTAACTATTGGCCTCAGCATTGATCCCTAAGTGATGTCACCAGTAACCAGCTGCCAGCTGGACTTCGCACTCCTGATCACTCACTGTTTAACATTTTTCCATTTCTAGTTAGGATGTTTATGTTTTGAATAAAGAAAAAAGAAACAGGAAGGATACATTTGTGATAGTAGCATGACATATGTTAATAGAATGATCAAAATTATGTCCATAATCACTAGTGACAAGCTCTGGAGTAAAGAAGAAAACTGATATTAATGATGTTTATGTCAGCTTATTTTTCTAGTGCCTCTGCTGCTAGGTCAGCATTGGGTTAATTACACATTGGGTAATTTTCCAATTATGATGATAAAATTTGAAGTAATTTTTCTTTCTTATTTTTGTTGAAATTGATTTTAAGTAAATCAATTATGTAGCATTATTGACACTATCAGTATTTTTAGCTGTTTTAATATCTATTACTAGTCTATAACTACTACTGTAACTTCAGTCAGCTCAGGGTAAACTGACTTGACTGAACTAAGCTAAATAATCTACAAGAATGGTCCATTTCTGTGCCTAAATTCCTTTGAAGTTTGCTGCCAGTCCGAAAATAAATTCAATGTAAGTGCATTCAGGATCAGGATCTCAGCAGTTCCGTAAATACAGAGCAGTATTGTTTCTGAACTTAACATTTCCTTATGTTGAACCAGAACATTGGAGGTTTTTTTTCATTTCCCTTCTCCATTTCAATGGTAGGAGACCATAAGAGAAAGGCAGCCTACCGAGTTATTGTATAACCTTAAGAAAATGAACTGTCCTTGTCTGGACAGGCGAGGGCTGATAACAAAAGCTCTTCCCAGGAAATATTCAGGCACACTCCTAAATATATCATCAGGGTGAATATTGGCAATCCATAAAGTTAACTACATCTATGGATTTTTTATAGTATCTAGGCTCTAAGGCATGGGTACACATTGCCCTCCACCACCTTAAAAGTTCTGCCTGTGGTACAAATTACAACCTAATTATAAACTCAGTATAAAACTCTGGTGCAAACAAATCTGTTTTGCTCCAACAAGAGCAGCTAAGAGCAGCCACACACAGTAGCAGCGGTGCCACTGGTATTGGGTCTGTTGCTCACTAGCCTATGCTCGATGCCATGCTGTTCCCATTACATCTGTACTCCCATCAAATCACTGGGACAGCACCAGAAACCTGCAAAGAGCAACTAAATATTTCACTACTATGAGCCAAGGATTTCATTTTAGCTAACTATACATTGTCCTGTGGCTTCTTTCTCCTCTTTTTGTTATTCATTGGTATTGAATTAAGACATTAGGACAAGTCTTTTTGAATGGAACATCCAATTACAGCAATTTTTAAATAAAGAATGAAGCAATACCAGCCATATCATTCTGCTGCCTGTGTGAACTCCTTTTAAGTGAACTCCATTACATATCCCAAAGGGCACTGTCCTCTCTGTCTTGCCTCTTAAATCTTTTCGTCTCCTCTGCTTCCTCAGTGCTCTGTCACTTCTGTTTCATGTGGCATTTCTTAGATTTCTTGTTGAAGCTTTGTCTGTCCAGGTGGAGAAATGCAGTCTCTGTTCCCTGTACTATTAATTTTAATTCATGTTTAATGCCTACATAATTCCTTCCTTGAGCTGTTTAGCCTAAGTGACTCTTTTCCCTTGGATCAAAGACCTCTCTTAAATTAATTCCCATACTTAATGATCCTGTTTAATTTTGTTTTGACTTCGTAATGCCCTTCTTTGCTGAAAAATGAAAACAACAATCCTCTAAAATTTAGTGTCTTAGTCTCTTAGACTGACGCTCTTTACGGAAATTAACATTTAAAATGTATGTGTACAAGTGGTATGAGCACACAGAGACAGACATAAACATACATTTCTAAAACATGAGTGAAAAAGTTGCCTGCACACAGAAGAGTTAGAAATACCAGAACCGAATCAATAGGAGTTAGAGGAGTTTTTTTAAATGGCTGTTTTGCTTTTAAATTGTGGCTGATGTGGCAGTTTTACCCACTTTACAATTGTCCGTCCAGTGAGTGAAGTGTGAGTTGTGCCATTATCCAGGCTGCAGATGCGGAGAGCAGAAGGCACAGGTGAACACTCATGAGCTGTGCAGCCATGCAACGAAGAACATAAAACTAGAGCAAGGTCTGTCTCTGCGCTGTCCCTGTTACTTCCTACACACTTCCAGGTTTTAAATCCAAGAACAGCATTATGCAAAGTTCATGAAGAGGCACGCCTTAGTCCTTTCTGAAGTCTGACCTACTGAATCAAATGTAAGCAATTCTTTCAGATTTCAGTGAGGCTTTTTTAACATCAACAAACTGGCTGGATGATTTTTAGGATTAGTCTTTCTGCCTATCTAACTCAAGAGACTGGACATTCCCTGACACTATGGAGAGGTTTGGCATCCCACAGCGGAAAATATTTGTGAACTGAAGTAGGATGAAAACCCAGCATCATGCACAAGGCAACCTCATCACTTAGACACACCAGAGGTGCACTAGTAACAGAAGGAGTCATATCACACTGGGAAATGCCACGCAGGAGCCTGGAAAATATTAAAACATTAGACTGTGTTCAGTCTCCTTCACAGTATTACACTAAAGGCTATCTGCTGTATATAATTAATTGATAAATTAGATTGAAGATAATAAAAGCATATGCTTGCCCCCTTATTAAAATCAAGCCTATTTCAGGTATACCAGCCCCAGCGATCAAATACTGAAGAGTCTTCGTGTTCATTTCAGAAAAATCGTGCCCATCTCTATGAAGGATGAGTCTGTTTGCTGTTGATAAATACACAGAGTTCACCCACCTCTATGTGGGGCAGTAAACACTGTGCCCACTTTTCACAGCCTGTACTGCACCACTAAATAAACGAGTTTACCCCCTTTTTTCTTTATTGACACAGCAATGAATGACATTTTGTCACTAACAAGTGGGGGGGTTTAACCCTGCAGGCATTATCTATCTAGCATGTCACACAACACTGATATAAATGTATTACTTCCAAAATTAGTGCCAATAGAATACTGTGCATTGTTTAGACAAGGCAATGGAAGAGAAGGGCAGTTAAATAAGATGCTTAAGCTGTTAAATGTTTACATTATAAATATTTATCTTTGGAAATTAGGCACAGTGTTATTCCCTGAATGTCACCAGCTATTAATTGCATAATCTGTGATTGTAAACACACTTCTGTTGTTTCTGAAGCATTTTGGGCTTTAAAGGCTGAAACCAGTTGAAAAGCAGTCAAAATTTATTACCAAATAGCTTGTTCACCAGACAAATTTCCTTAATAGTTTTTTTCCTTGGAAGGATTTGAAATTGTATCATTTCATATCTTAAAGCAAACATCTCAGACATGAATTGGAAACACTGAAGATGGAGGCCCCAGTAAGTGTTCAGAACTTCATAGAAGAGTGATCTTGCTTTAAAAAATTTGGAAAGTATCCAGATATGAGCATGAGAATGCCTCTTCCAAGCAAGACTAAATGCCCAGTTTTAGCAACATCCTGCCACCAGCAGCAACTGCAAACAAATGCATACTGTATAAGAGAATAAGGAAAAGCAAAGTAAATGATAATTTTCCCACATGGTCTGCCAGCCACCAGCAAGGGCTCTCCAGCAGCTCTTCTGACCAGTATAAGCTATGTTAGCATCAGTATCAGCATCCCTTACTTAAATAAATTTGCAACATATGCCCAGTGGTCAGGCTGTTTTTTCCACTCCATTTTATAGTCTATCTTTCTCTCCATTACAACACATTGGCTTTTGGCTACATCAGGATAAATGATGTCTCTCATCATCATGATGTCACAGGAATCCCATCACAGAGGACTCATGCCTTAGACCATGTAATAGGAGAGGGAGAACAGGCAACTGGGTTTTTTGATATGCACTATTCTTTGCAACAGATCACGTTACAGATGTCATTCCAGGCATCTTATAACATGTGGTATTTGGCCCTTCACAGCTTTCAAGAATCAGTCTTCTGGCATGGCATTCTCCTAGTTGCAAGGAGAAGCTGACTGTGGGTAATTTTGCAGCCCCAGCAAGATGACCACAGGGTCAAACACCAGGAAGGAAGCAACCACCCTGTGCTATAGGTATGAGAGGCTCAAGTACAGTAGGGGGAAGGAGGGGTGTGTGCAAAATAATTTGGAAAAGAGCTTGTAGTGTGGGCAAAATCCCCAGTCTATGCTCAACAGAAGCACGTCAGGTCTGTGGAGGGAGAGAGGAGAAAGCCAAACTTCAGACTGATGCAACTCCTCCCTGTCAGTGGGATCCCCACATCCCTTCAGTTTATGCTTAGCCAGTTCACTTTCCTAATTTCTAGGACTTCCAGAGGGAAATTGTATGTTTAAACAACCTTTCAACTGGAAAAGAAGCATGTAGCATACAAGTTAATCACTCACACCTCAGCTGTGTAATTCTGTATAGAACAATCAAGTCCAGGAAAGCCATATAAATCGATAGCACTTGGAAACCACACTTTTCCCTCTCTAATGGGTGCTTTCTCAACAGCATCTCCTCCCCTCCCTAAAACAGCTCCCCTTTTAATGAATAGTTTACCTGGAACTGATTTGTTTGTAGAGGTGACAACATATGTGTGTATGTTTGTGTGTGGTCATTAGAGAAATGCCATGTCAGTGCAGTAGCAATATGCATAGTTGGGAGCTGGCTAATTAAACTACCTGTGTTTTGTAAAATAATCAAACTTTCACATTTGCAGAAACAATTCTTCTGTTTGAACCTCTTCCTCCTTCAACTTCATTAATGAAAAGAAGTCTGCTTCTAATCAAAAGAGGGTTTTTTTTGAAAATGAACCCCAGATTTTTAATGTCCAAGACCACCAATAATGTTATCTTTTGGTGATCTGAAGTTTATTTCTCCCCCTTTAATTCTTTAAACAAAATTTCATCAAAATCATCGTAGCTTTTTGGAAAATATTGGAAGCATTGACCAAAGCTTTTGGAAAATATCCGTGATATATACAATCACATTACATGTGTTGGAAGAAATAACAGACTAGAAAAATGCATGTGCAGCATTCCCATAAAAAACACATCTGTTGCTGCTTGCTGCTAAGATCTGGTGGGTAGCTTTGTCGATAGAGAGGGTTCCTGCAATTTTCTTTCCTTTGTAGCGTGCTGCACAGCTCTTTATTTAGCACTAAATTTGCCTATTATGATCATGTTTGTATATAATTACTATTCATGTGCACTCTCTATGCTTTGTCATCACTCCTAAGTATCAAATAACGTCTCTTAGGATAAGGAATAAAATTCTGCTGTCATTTGGAGGCATGTCATGGTTCACATGAATGTTGCTTGGTGCTGCCAGTAAATCTGGAAGTTGAACCTCATTCCTACCTTCCTCTTTATTCCAAATTGATTTCTCAGATCTTGTCCTCAAGTTTTTAATCTCCAGTTTTTGAAATCATTAGAATGATTTTGGCATTGCTTCCAGAGCAAAGTCAATAAAACTTCAGGGTCTTGCTCTGAAAGCTTGGTTGGGGCTGTGAAAGCTGTCTGTGCGTAGCCTATGTGCGTGTTTCTGTGCAATGTTAAAAGAGCATCACATCAGCTAGCTGAAATCTCAAATTTCCATATACTATTGGAAACTGTTACTCTTACTAAAGATATCAGACCTGTTCTGTGCTGAAACCCAAGATAAAAATATATCTGGTGCTAACTATTGCTCCACTTTCAAAAAGAATATACTTCTGTGTTTTATTGAGGCTGAAATCTATCCTCCAGATGGTTATGAAATATTATAGGTACTGAAAATTCACATTCCATTACATAACCATTTTGAAATTTCAGAATTTTTGATCTTGGTCACAATATTAAGGAATCGCTGTTAAAAAAAATGCGACCAATTTTGCAAATTATTATGTGGCAACTTTCTGCATTCAAGAAACAGGGGTTATCTTCCCTTTACTTTGTTCATGTGGCATATATCCAGTCTGGGTTAGTTTTCCTGATTCCCAGCACAGCTAGTTTAGAAAGATTGGTAGGTGCAAGCACTACTACATTCTTCCTCAAAGTTATCTCAGACAGGGAACCTGAATTATCCTCTCACATTGCCTGCAAGGGGAGAGCAAATGTCCAGCTCAGAGTACAGAGCTAATTTGTAGACATCAAAATTCAGTGG
Source organism: Eurypyga helias (assembly GCF_000690775.1). NCBI lineage: Eukaryota > Metazoa > Chordata > Aves > Eurypygiformes > Eurypygidae > Eurypyga > Eurypyga helias. The sequence goes on from NW_010235082.1 coordinate 55,996, forward strand.
AATAAATGGCATTCAAGAACCCAAATGAACTGAAACACTTCTATGAGTAAAAATTAACGGGCTGCCCAGGGAGGTGGTGGAGTCACCATCCCTGGATGTGTTTAAGAGACGGGTGGATGAGGTGCTGAGAGATATGGTTTAGTGGCGGACAGATACAGTTGGACTGGATGATCTCTAAGGGCTTTTCCAACACAGTGATTCTATGATTCTAAATTAACCTAGACAAAGAGCTACGATATTAGATCTACACTGTCTATATTTTCCCCATTAAAACAACCCAGAAGCTTAAATTATCTTGAATTTTGTGGGGTTAAATAGAAAATAGCATGGTGTTTAATAAAAGACTGACTTGATCCCACTTGCTAGAACTGATTCTGATACAAAGAGGCTGCAGGAGAGAAAAGAAATACCAGACACCAAAAGGATTCTCATTTTTTTAGTGTGAGGAGACAAGAAACAAGTCAGGATAAAACCTGACATACCTCAGAGATTTCAGTTGTTATATAGCAAGAGGAGGAGAAGTCTCTTTTTTCATCTCCTGAAGGGATTTTGTTTCTTTCTTTCTTTTTTGTAAAAACTGGCTAATCTTTTTTAAATCTGACATGAGATTTGGTCTCTGATTAATTTTTTTTTCTTTTTGGTTTCTTATCAATATGTTTTAGGAAAATATCATACAGATGTAGAATATATTAGAAATGCGAGAATAACCTCTGTGAACAGAAAAAGGACAGCATAGACACTGAAAAGAAATATCTGTGGGATTTAAATTAATATGAGAATATCCTGAATTTCAAAATTCAAAATAAACCTGAGTGTGAGAGATGAAGGAAATGCTGCACCTCATAAGTGAATGCTTTGTACAATCAGCAACTTTACAGGAAGTTTTACAGTATTTTTTTCATCTTAAGTTTTACATCAACATTAAAACAAATAATCGTTTTGAGTTCCCATCAAAAACTCATGAACTTTCTTGTTACTCAGTTCTCCTAACTCTAACATCTGTCTGTTGATTGAATTGGGGTCAGTCTGCACATCTGATGTATTCTGATAACTTTGTAATTATAATATAAACTGTATCTTCTCTGTAGACCAAATATTCAGACTGTAGATGTCCAGGAGAGGCCTCAGGGGTAGTTACATCCAGGGATTTGTGATACTGATTAATCTGTCTTCTTCGTCGCACATCTAGAGAAGAGAATTCATATTTATGTCTACAGTCATGTGGTTTTCTAAAAACTTAAAAACAGAACACAAAATAGTTAATTCCATCCCATTAGGTAAAGAAAACAGCAGATCCATTTCAAATTTCAAGACTGAAAATTAGCTTTATTTCAAACCACTGTAAAGGAAGGGTAAGTACTTAAACAGTCAGTGAAGGGAAATGAAAACAGCTTTACAAGGTATTCAAAATATTTTGTCTGAGTTTGTCTGTCATGTGATACAAGTGAAAAACTGGAATTAGTCATTTTGAAATGAAGCAATAAACATTTTGTCATTCTGAAAATGCCAGCCCAGGGCATGATGATTTCATGTTGCCATACCTTTTTACTGAGTGAAATCCAGAAGAAATCAGACTAATTTAATTATTTTTTATTTTTCTTAATATCATTCAGCTCCTCTGAGGTTTCTTTAAGCCCTTGTGTACTGCAGATTCTCTACAAAGAATGAGAAATTCAGGACTGGAGAGCTTCTGGAAACAGACTTTATCAATTGATCCAAGCCATTGTCAATGTGTACAGCACAATGTTATTCAGGAGAGGAATGGCACAAGTCAAAACAGTAGCATTTGGACAGTATCATCAGTTTATGACTCAGACTTAGTCAGTCTAAAAAGTCCATCTAATACAGCTGCTGCAGAATATGGGAAAAAGCCACGTTCTTAAAGAAAACCAGCTAAGAAAGACACATACACAAATAACAATGGGGACCATAATCCTCAAATCGATGCTAGCTTTTTTGTCTTCCTGTTTATGGAAGACGAATGCTGTTTACAGTGCTGTTCACCCTAGCAAAAATCCCAACACACACAAGAGCTTTATCTTTATTGGTCTTTGCTGGTACAGCCGTCCCTGTTGGTTTCTTTTTGTCCTCATCACCGTTAATAGTAGAGATCATTGTGAAGTACAAAAGAAAAAGAAAATATTATTTTATAGCCCATGGCACAGTGCAAGTCCCATATTGGTAGGTACTCACAAAAGCAACTAGGATTAATGTTAGGTTTAGACACAAAAGGATCAGGCATACGTTCAATAAAAAAACTGCAAATACAATCAGTTAAACCGGGTTTCAGTTCAACCACCCAGCTGGAAAATAATTCATATAAGGAATGGAAATAGGATCAAGATTAGTGTAAGCCACACCATAAGTAGTAAGGTTGTATGTTCAGGTGGTTTATGTAAGGTGAATCTCATCTAAATATTGTGCAATGGTCAGATTGGCAGGTCAAATTGGATACAGGAAGATGTCATTGTCAAACAAGCACTTTAGCTCACCTGCAGGCCAGTTTCTGGTTTGTCTGCCCTGCCCTTGACCTAACCATTTTTATGAGAAGTCTTGAACCAATAGGTTTTGAATGAAGAGTCCAAAGGGGTTATGTACTGGCACTTGTACTTTATTTTTAATGGTATTTTTTTCACTGTACATTTTGATCCAAAACCATTAGCAGCACATTCAAGAGCATCCATCACAAATATGATTTTGCAGCTTTGTCTCAGATGAAAACTCATTTTCCTAAGCAATGTATTGCTGAAAGTTTTCAGTAGCCCCAACAGTATTTTTTTGTACTAAAGCAAATGCCACTTGTTATTAATGCTATTAATTACTGCTACATGTGTAGTAATTAAAATATTTAATTTATTTGACATTATTCCACTTCCATGGAATTGTGTTGACTATCATTTTACCATGATATAACACAATAAGACCTAATATCCAATTAATATTTAAAACTATAATTAAATCATGTAAGAATTGCCATGAAAAAAACAGAAGACTTCTTGCTTTCCAAATTAATTTGAACCTAATTTGGGGTAAAAAATACAAATCCTGAAACTTTTAAAGGAATAAATATTTTAAAATAACAGCAACATTATTACTTCTTTAATAAAAATCGTTTTGCAAGCCCAAATATATAAGATGGGTTGGGTGACCTGTTGTTCAAAAAACTTCTTATTCCAGATACATTTACCTGGATGTAACTGTAGTTTTTATTGGGATTTGGGTGAAATGAGGCTGTGTGGAAGTGTTGTATCTCAGGTATATCCACATTTTTTTCAGAAATATTTCAGTTCACAGTTCAATATTTCAGTTTCTATTAAGAGATAGCTCCATGCCATCATAATTTTAAACTTATACAGACTTTTGAAGAAAAGCTTATATCTATGCACGACACCTGACTTCAAATTTGGTGCTCCACACGCTTGATTACTGCATCTGAATGGCATTTCTGCTGTCATTCACTGTGGTTCAATGTTGTCAGAACATGCCACGTCCCCCGTTGACATTCACGCTGCATAAACAGCCCACAATTATCAAAATGAAAGGCTGTTATTGCCGCAAGAAGAATGCAGCCCTATCCCGGAGTGCGCAAAATGACGGGTTGCAATCACCAGCCTCGGATAAGCGTTCCTGAACAGCCCCTTTTGATGGAAGTTCGGGTCTTGAGTTTCAGAGCCCTATTCAGTGTGGTAATACACATAATTGATGCCTTTTCATCTTCCTTTGTTCAAATCTCCAGTCAGCTTAATTAAGATCTTGTGAGGGGTAATGAAGTAAACATTTCGATGAATATCTGCATTAGTTTGATGGCAGATGCCTGCAATTAAAATACTGTAGCATCACATATATTCTGAAAGCACATTGCTTTCAGATCTTTTCAGAACTTCCCAAATAACTATTTGTGGGTTTTGCCTAGGTGGGACGGTACCAGCCTAAGCCCTGAACCAGGACCCGCACAAAGACTGAGTGAAATCAAATGGGATGTGGAGAGACCCATACAGAACTTGGACTTTTTTATTTCTGGTGATATATGTTACAAAAGTTGGGTAAAGCCATCTCAGTATTAATTTAGTTAGGGTCAGATTTAAGAAGAATAGGGGGAAAAGGGTGAGAAAAAAAAAAAGAGGAGCAACCAAATGGAGAATGGACACGGTGGCTAACTTTTGTTCTCTGGTAACTGCCAAAACAGTCACTGGCGTGCCTTGAGAGTTTTGAGAGTTAATCATACATACAAATCAGGCCATACCTTTGAGTTCAGGACCAGAGGACAGCTGAAGATATCCCCTGTGGCGTGGAACACCCTAATTTTCACTAAAAGACTCATGACTGCCATATCTAAATGTTCTTAAGAGAATGCATCATGTCCAACTGTCTCCCCTCATAGTCAAGTAGGCACTTCCAACCTGGCAATTGCTCTGACTTATGTTGGCCATCTGCTTTAGGGGAGAGCAAACAGCTCCCATGGGGTAACCATTCGACACTGGGGATAGAAGTACTTCCCATTACAGTAACCGTCGCTGCGTGCCAGGGAGCAGCAGGCAGCAAGATCGTTTTGCTCCGGCTGTTAAAAGGTAGACCACCAGCCAGGGTGGGAGAGCTTCCCTGGCAGGTTTTATTACACTGACAGGGCTATGAAGGACATTTTAGCTCTTGGAAACTGAAATGACACAGTCCAGAAGGAGAGGAGCTGGTAGTAAATAAGAAACTGTCAGAGTAATCTGACAGACAAACTATGTGGAGCAGAAAGGCTCATGAATCAGAGCGCTGGCTTATACTTATTACTGCAGAGAAGAAAGAAGCAGCCTGCTTAAAGGTGGGACAAGAAATTATAAAGAGGTGGCTTTGACATGAAATTTCTTGGACAGAAGTGATCTTTAACTTCTGGGATTTTTTTTTTTTTTTTAAATTATTTTACCCAGTCACCTGGAGAGTGGAGGAATAAATCAACAGCCACCCTTCTCTTTTCTGGGGGTTAGTAATAAAAAACCTATTTGGGAAAGCCAACACTGCCAGCCTGCAGATCGTGCAGATACCATCCCACAGCAGCATATCTTGGTACTTATATTTTGGCCTCATTGGAGAAACACATCTGTGCTGCATCTTCACTTCTACCCCAGATTATGGAAATTAAGCGGGTGGGGGAATAAAGGAAATAAATAGAACCTCCTTCTTCTTCCATTTCCTTCTTATCCACTACCCAATTAGTACTCTTACTGTGCTGCTCTTAAAATGTTGACTGTGATTTCCAGTACAGAGGAAAGTCCTTCATTACCTCTAGCTGCCAAAGCTTCTTAATGAGGGTATTACCATTCAGAACTGTTACAGCAAACACAGAAAACACAGTCTAGCAAATCCTCTTATCACCTGGTTCCTGATAATGATCTAACCTCTGCAAGCCGATTCCAAGCATCCATTCACCTCCATAGTCTATTTTCTCACAGGAGAAACCGTCTGCTGCAGCCCGAGCTGGAAAGGACATAGATATTGATAAGCAGACTGCACCAGTCAGGAGCTCGCTCACCCCATGCTGCTTTCCTGCAGTCCTCCCAGATGTTTGGATGAAAGTTCTCTGAGAAACATTTCACGTCATTAGTACTAAAAGGAATGAATTACAGAAAACAGAGATTCAAGAGACCTATTAGAGCTCCAAGGCACTGCAAATTGCTCTCAGGAGTCTATTTTATAGTGCTTTGTCCAGTGTAGTTCTCATTTTGCCAAGGGGGTGTATGGGATCCAGAGGGAAATGTTTCTGAAAGAGAGCTATAACTATCTATAGCAATGTGTGAACGCGGCAGCTAACAAAAGGAAAGAAGATTGCCTTTTTTGTTGTGCTACCACATTACCCACAACAAGGCAACCCCGCTGCCACTGACATAAGTAGGCATTATTTTATATTGCTAGGAAAGTTAGAAAAACTACTCGAAAAATGGGTGTGTCAAAAAAAAAAAAAGCCTGGATAACATGAAAATAAATGTGTGCTGGAAGAATCGGAGCAAAGTAATGGAACAGACCTCTGATACAATGAAAAATCAACCCTACTTCACATCGGAGAGTGTAATGAGTGAGCAAAATTAAGTCCGGGACACTAAACTATTGCCACAGCCTGTACTTGCTAAGTGCAAGGTCAATATAGGACAGCTGTTGTTGTTGGAATAAGTATATATTAAATATTTTTTCTTATTGTGTAATGAAATATGGCACTTAAACCAGAGGTACACCAGAGTTTCCAGACACTCCTTTCACAGGAGGTTTCACAGGTTGGCATATCCTGTACCTTAAAGTTTACACAATGAAAAAATATGGTAGAAAAGAAACCACTTTTGGGGTTTTATTTTTTCTTTTCACTATAGCCATTTAAAATTGGTTTTCCATAAACATGCCAAGTTATGCCTGTTCTTTAAAAATCACCTATCAACAGCAAGTGACAGTTTCCTTCCTTGTCAGCATAATATGCCTCCTCATTTCAGCTTTCAGAAGGACTAAATAACAACACATCAAGACATCAATGCAGAAAGTGTGCTGATTTTTGAGGCATGTGTTTCAAACTTGACTTTTAAAAATGTGACTTTTAAGAGCATTTGTTTTATGACACTCTTTTGTGTCACAAATTAATGGCTAGCAACGTATTTCACAGAAATACAGTTCAGGAATTTCCATTGTACCGTCTCTTATCATTGCTTATGTTTTCAAACATTAATCAGATTTGCTTCTGGTGAATAGTGAACACCTTGATGTATGTTAATTAATAGAGTATGTTATCTGAATTATATCAGGTATTAGAAGTGTTTGCATCTGAGAAAGAAAGGGATAAAATCTAGTGATAGAGTGAAAGAGCAGAAACCTCTTGCCCAATTGCTGCATTCAGAGAGTAAATACTCTCTCTCAAAATATACTTACTTAAAGCCTTTCTATTGGTGGTAAGTTCAGCTACACACTCCAGTAAGCTACACCTGCATTTGCCCATCCTTATTACACAAGATACAAGGGAAGATTATCTTAAGGTCAATTTTCTTTACCTTCAGTTTGCAGTCCATGGTTCCTGTTAAGCTATTGGCCATAAATTTGAAAACCTCACCACTGCCACACATCTCTACGTGTAAATAGTTGCACATAGTGACTAATTCACCTCTTAACCTTCTTTTTCAATAAAGTGAATTAGGTAAGCTCCATGGATCTTACAATGTAAGGCTGGTTTCCAACACTTGGATCCTATCCTGAATTCTCTTTAATATTAATTTTGACATCTTAATATAGGTGTCCCCTGACTGGAAATGGCTTATAACAGTTTTATCAAAGCCTTACCCACAAGGAAGTTCACTTTCTTATGCATGACATCTACCTTTTTGTAGGTTTAACTCAGCAAACCCAAAAATCTTCTTTGAGTCCTCAACAAGTCTCCACATATCATGACAAAGCCTGTCTTCTTCCTTCCTTGGTGTATTAATTTTGTTTATCTGCATTGAATTGTTAAGTTTCTAGAGCTCATAGTCAATGGAGTCTAGTCAATACAGTCAATCAGGACTGGAAAGTTATTCAGTTGCTGAAATGTAGATTTACTGTGGGAAAAGCTGAATTCTCCAGGCTTGAAACCAAGCCCTCCAATCCATCTGATACTAATAAATTGCCCCCAACTTTTGCTGTTCTCTCAGTATTCACATCATCAGTAAGCCTTGTCATAAAGCATTCTGTAGTATTTTCTAAATTATTGATAAAAATATTAAATGTAGTTGAACAATTATCTAAGAAGCCACACAGGTAATAGACAATAAATAACAGCTGTTTTAGATCTATCACTGAGCCATTTTCTAGACCATTTAATACCTGGCAAGTTAATTAAATTATTTTCCATCAAAACAATACTAAATCTAGATGTTTTGTAGTCAAAGGAAATTTATTTCCATTCTGTTTCTTTTATCAAGCTTATCTATAATCCTTGCAGAAAAAAAGAATAGGTATATTTTACCAGGTGTTCTCTGACACCATGCTAACTAATGTCAATTATATTTTTAACTTGTAATTATTGCTCTAGAATTTTAAGTGAACTATTCACCATTTTTGATCTGCATTATGTCAAACTAGGAAATTTTCAGAATTCCCTGAAAATATTCTAAGGTATTTAGCCTCTTTTAGTATTTGGAATCTCTTCACTCCTCTAAGATGTCTACAATGGTACACAGATAGTTCATTAAAATCTTTCCTCACTTCAAAGTGTGACTGCTACTGACAAAGATGAATTTTCTGGGTAATGTTTTAATGTTTGTAGATATTATTCTCTGAAAGACACTGAAATACGGCAAAAACTTAGCTCAAGCAGTACTGAAGAGATGAAAACCTGTTGTGGTCTTCCAAGGAGAAATTAAGGAGGTAAAAAAGAATTTATAAATATATATGTAACAACATTATATTGGGTTTCCTACCTTACATCTTTTTCAGCATTTCAACTTACAGGTTCTTTGCAGAAAGCCTAGGGAATGGGATTCAGCCTGGATAAACTCAGTGACCCTATGTATGTGTTCAGCCCCCCACGTATGAGCAAGGTGTTTGGCACCCAACAAGAGTGCACAGTGAGTGAAGGCTGGGTTCAACTACCCAAACACTGACTTCTCCCACTCTGTTTTCAGGCATTTGTATCTTCCATTTGTGAGGACAGAGAATAATATTGCTTTTAAAAAGCTGTTTAGAGCCCTAAGTTGCTGACTGGTGCCTGGAGAGCTTTCTGAAGCACACTAGAAATACCAGTCAATGACTATGTGTTTCTTTACACATCTATCTGACAAATCTGGTCCTTGACCCTCCTTTGAACTATATGATCTAGCTGTTTTTAATAAAGCAATGCACCAGTTTTACAGCTGCTATCCTCATTTCAAAGGTATGTGCATATATTAAAATTATATTGGCAAATGTAAATTTATTATAGTAACATAAATTCATTACTCTGTTAATTATTCCGGGCATATTGTGTGCGCAGAATAATATGCCATACAACAGCTAGTGTCCATTTGGCCTCTTGGGTCATTCAACATATAAAATCTTCATGCTTAAAAATTGTGTTACGTAATGCTGTGTTATTCACGCAATAATTCACAGGTCTAACTTTCAGTTTCAAGTGATGTTAGGAAGCCTTTTTGTTTTCCATTGATCCTCCAAGCTATGCCTATCCTACTAAGTAAAATGATTGAGGACATTTCTCTGAGGCCAAATGACATGATTTGACTGATGCTCATATATCTAAATTCTCTTTCCCCTGCAACAAAGTGTCAAAATTCAAATTACCAGTGGGAATAATTTCCAAGGAATGTGTTCCCCAAACACTGCCAGACCACTGTCTGGGGCTGTGCTAATTGGCACACACAAAGAGCATGTCAGGAGCTGTGCTAACCATTAAACAGTATGGGCATTTGGAGGTCGACAGCTGAGCCTGTATCCTGAAGTGTTTTGTTTCCTGGCTAAACTTAGCTTCAGTTTATACACCACTGGGACTTTAACATGAATGGTAACCAAGCAAGTTAACAAAGAAACTACCTGTGGGAAAATAATAATGTCTCAGGGATAAGAAAATTCCTTATCTCCACAGTTGTCTTATGGAATCATCAATACCAATGCCACTCTTTGGATAAGTAGACTGACAAGCCTGAAGGATCTCAGGGTGTATGTTTTACTCCAGGGCTCATAAGGGTGGGGAAGCCCACCCAACATCCACAGAATTCCCCGGCATCAGCCAACAATGATCTTGTGTGTGCTGATTTAATTGCTCCGAAGGCAGGAGGAGCCATGCTTACAGTAGATTTATGTAAAGCTTGAGGTCAGATATACAGGTCATGTTGAACTGTATGGAATAGAGAATGATACAACATATGTACTTGCTGTGTGTTACCCGTGGCCAACATCTAGGCCCCCACACAGCTGCTCGCTCACTCCCTCCCTCATGCAGCAGAATGGCTGAGAGAAATGGCAAAGCAAAATGAAAAAACTTATGGATGGAGATATAGACAGTTTAGTAAGTGAAGGGCGCAGGGAGATTAAAAGAAAAAAATGCCGAACAAGTGACACAAATGCAATGAGTTACCACCTCCCACAAGCAGACTATTGCCTAGCCAGTGTTTGAGCAATGGCTCCATAGAAAGACAAAACCGCCCTACCATTAGCATTTATTGCTGAGTATGACATTGTATGGCATGCAATATCCCTTGGGCGAAATCAAGTCAGCTGTGTCTCTTCCTCTACTCCTTCTCAATTTCTTGCCCACTCACTGTAGTTTGAGATAAAGAGAAAGCCTTGACTTTGTGCAAGTATTGCTCAGCCACAGCTAAGTCATGGGTGTGTTATTAACACTGTTTTAGACACAGATCCAAAATACACCACCATACAGGCTTCTTCAAAGAAAGTTAACTCCATCCGAGCGAGATCATAGAATCATAGAATCACAGAATGGGTTGGGGTGGAAGGGACCTTAAAGACCATCTAATTCCAACCTCCCTGCCATGGGCAGAGGCACCTTCCACTAGACCAGGTTGCTCAAAGCCACATCCAGCCTGGCCTTGAACACTTCTAGGGATGGGGCATCCACAGCTTCTCTGGGCAACCTGTCCCAGTGCCTCACCACCCTCTCCGTGAAGAACTTCTTCCTGATATCTAATCTAAACCTCCCCGCTTTCAATTCAAACCCATTACCCCTTGTCCTGTCACTACAGACCCTTGTAAAAAGTCCCCTCCCAGCTTCCTTGTAGGCCCTTCAGGTACTGGAAGGCTGCAATGAGGTCTCCCTGGAGCCTTCTCTTCTCCAGGCTGAGATGAAGTAGAGGAGTACTCTACAAAAAGATCTGCTACTCCATGCCAAGCAATTACTGTACAGCAGCTGTTTGGTTTCACTGGGGAAACCAAATTCACCTAATTAGGCATCTCCTTTCCTTCTATAGCCAATGAAGAGCTGCCAGGAGAATATCCTGAAGACCCATGCAGCTCTTCAGAAAGGAACCTGCAGGCAAAGGCTATATCTCAACTCCTGCCCCTCTCTGTACACAGTTACCTCCTTTACTGAGGATGTACACAGCAGAGCTCCCTCCTGCAGTGAAGAGGGCTTGTCCTCTGCTGCTGCTGGGGCCCACATTTTACATAACTGCCCAGTGGTCAGCTTCTGCCTCAGTCCTATTTTATGTGCTAATGTAGACTGGCTTGATCCTGCTTTTGGTGTGGTACCTCAGTCCCTGACTATAAAATCAGCAAGTTTCTATGCAAGTACTTCACACGTATGTATGGAGGGTGGTGTGATGCTCAGAGCAGTTTAGGTCCCATAGATAGATTCGCATTTTTTCACTTACTAAAGCTCAGTAAAGGCAATAGTGCTCATTCCAGAGACCGACACAGAGCTATAGCCATTAAAAAAAAAAAAAAGAAACAAAACAAACAAAAAAACCCCACCCAAAACCCACAAACAACAACAACAAAAAAAGCCAGCCTATTGGAGTCCCTTGTCAGCTGTAGAGGAGATTTTTATGTTTTTCAATCAATTCTAAAAAGAAGTGTTTGAAGATGTTAAAGAAGTTTTTTCTGGCATTTTCCTCAACACCTTAAGGCTTAGAGATGATATTTTGCAGACCTAAAATCCTCCTCTGTCACCCTTCTTCCTGGTCTTGTCTTGTCACCAAACTGATGTTCACTATTTCTTCTACAATGTTTCTAAATCTGAGTCATTTTATCCCTAGAGCGTGAAATATTTCATCAAAATTATCAGTTAACCTGAGGAATTACTTGATCAGAAAATCTTTTCTCTCCCTCAGACTGTTGTCTTCCACTTTAGTTATTCCATGGATTTTGCTGTGACACAAAACCATATAGAGATGGCAAACAGCACCATGTTAGTACCCTTCATGGTTTCATGGATCAATGGGATTTTTGCTTCTTAAATTTAGACATCCAGCTTTAAGACACCAAGGAATGTCAAACACCTCAGGTAATGCCAAAAGTTAACATTTTAAGAGATCACTTTTTACAATAAAAAACTATATCTGAAAAGTCTAGGAACAAGTAACAACAAGGGCATGTAAAGTCAGTTATGCTCTTTAAAGGGCCAGGGACACTTGAACGAGAAAGTTTAAACTTTGACTAGATTCTTAATGTACTTTAGATTTTTGCTGAACTTTACAACTTTAATTCTGCGTCAAATTGTACAGATACAGATTTGGAGAAGGGTTTTGCCGAGCTCTAGTTCCAGAGTAATTTATGCCACTTTGTCCCTGGAAACAGAGATGATAATGAAGTGAATTTAGTGTTCTCTATTCAGACACTATTTAGTTCCTTGATTAGATTGTTTTAGTAATATAAATTGCCTACTGCTGGAAAAAAAATAGCCTAAACTTTTCAATCAGCTTTACCATGAGAACCAAGCCTGAGAAAATGTCATTAAAAAAAAAAAAAAGGCACCAACAAACCAGAAGCAGAAAAATGAATGTGCCTCTCCAGCTCAGTCCAATAATAACCTCCTCTGTAAAATTATAAGAACCCTGTGTTCTGGAAAAAAGAGTATAAATGAGTTAATTGTAGATCTAAAAATTGTTTGCCAGCTGCTGTCTGTTCTGTTACCAACACCTGTTTCAGCTCATGCCCTCATTAATTAAAATGTGATGAGCAAGCAGACAAGTTCAAAACATAGTGCTGACAATATCTGTACAGCTGACATGAAATCCATATTTGTAGTCCTCATCCAAAGCCAGGAAGTAATATATCTGTAATTCAGTAGAGATGGGGGGTTTTGTTGGTTTTGGGTTGGATTTTTTTATTCCTTCAAAACTGCTACAGTAATGAATCTGTTTATTAAGGCTGTGTTAAGCTGAGGGTAGAAATCATGGTCTTTCTAGAGCAGAAAAGTGTCAATTTAAAAATTATACCTATGAAATACTTGTTAACCATTCCAAACATTATTTGGCTATTTAAAAATTAAATGCAGATTGGAAATACTTCAGCTGTTACCAGTTTTCATAACTGTCTATCCCTTCTCATCAGAACTAACAACAGCTGTAGCATATAATAACTGGATAATATCCCTTTTAAGTCTTTCTACTTCTCAGCCCCATTTTTATGTTCTGCAGCAGAACTCACTAGACCCCTATGACATTCAGTCCCATCTGGTTTTCAGAGTTGCTTGAACTAGTTGGAAACACCTCAAAACTGTACATGCCACCCTGTTCAGGTTGAAACTTCTCTGAGCAGGTAATAACTATGCTCTGGGTGTGTTTGTCTTTACGATGGGCACCATCTTTTCCCTAGACATTCAAAAACATTCAAGCTAGACCACCAGGTAGCAGGACTCTGAATACCCCAAAGTCGTCCCAGGTGTTAAATATCAATAGAAATATACGTAATCTGGCAACTTCTGCCCACATCCTGTAGTTCTTCCAATAAATTGCCTACATTTTAGTGCACTTACCCATAAAATGGAAGGCCTTGTCCTTATGGAGAATTATATACTCAGTTCTGGAAGACAGACTGAGAAGTTTGTGCTATGATAAATACATTTTGCAATGCATTTGATGCTGAGACATAACAAGCATCATGGGACCAGGAGAAAGACCAAGCTGGAGGTAGTATGATCCTAGCCTGTAAATTATGGAAGTCTTAGCTGCAGAGTCCCAGCAGTCCAAAATTCCTTGGTGAAATTTCTTTGTATTAGAAAATCACTGGATAAAGCCATTACTGGAAATTGAGTCCTGAACCCCAGTTGTGTACATTCACCAACCAGTGTTCTACCAGGACGATTAGCATCTCCTAGTTGCTGTTATTTTAGCCCTACTCCTGGCCACACAAGGGCTTTAACTTCAAGGGAAGAAGGAGAAGAAGGGGAGAGATATTGTGCAGGATACCTTGAGGCATCAGAGAATACATGTGACAATCATCTCAAGCCTCAGCATTACCTTTCACTCTAATGAAATGCATCACAAAACCAAAAGAAGCACCCAAAAATTATATAAGAATTTATGTCAGTTCCGGAAGGTCTCCATGATGATCATACATACTTAGTTACCATATAATTCAGTTACCATCTTAGTTACCATCATAACCTAATGTCAAGAGAGCAATCATTATCTGAATAAAACTTAAATTAACAAGATCCTGTCCTGGAACAATATTTCTCAGAACGATTCCTTCTAAGCTTTTAATCTGCCCTCCAGCAATGATTAACCAACAGAAGTCAACTACCTACAGTCCATCTGTGTTGAACAGGTAGAGGCTATGTGGGTAAAACATGTAAAGCTTGCCAGCCCATCCATATAACTCCTGCACTCCAATACAACCTATCAGAGAACTAATAGGTCCTGCATTGGTACCTACAAGATGCACCAAATGCTCTTATGGAAGACGCCTAGGCGAAACAAAAAGACCATCTTGCACCAGAACGAGCTCACTCAGAGAACGATAAACAAAAATAGCTGGGAACAGGCTGTTTCTCATAAGGCAGTCATGAAGTCTCTGATCTCCATGTCCTGATCCCTCTGGGAGATCTACAAAATCCTTTAAAATACGATCCTAGGAACAAAAGCCGACAGCTCTGTAGCATGCTAACACAGATTAATTCAAAATATTTGTTTTAAGATTATGGACAATTATAATTCCCTGATAAGATCTCTATAATCTGCACTTTAAAACAACAATTTCTCTTTCCTTTAAAGATAATAATCCCCTCACCTCTCCTCTTACTAAAGTTCTGCTTCCTAGGTACATCCATCTACCTTTCAAAGAGTGGAAGCGATTAATTGATCTAATGATACCGAGCAACAGTTCTCAACTGATACTTAGTTTTGAATTTTTGGCTTCTACTTTAAAAAGCAAACACTCTGCTCTTATAAATTCATATTCTAGCCTTTACTGAGCTATGAAAATAAATAAGCAAGTTGTAGCCTGAATTGCAATTTTAGAACAATTTGATTTGGGAAGATGTGATGAGATGGGGGCATCTTCATAAGTCTAAACATCTTCTAGAAGAAGATGCTGACAGTGTAAATACTTAGTTTCTCCTTGTCATGATGTTACAATAAAGTATTTGACAATAAGTGTATAAAATAATGACAATTGTTGAAGAATTCCAAAAAGAGATATGTTCTCCAGAAGTGTTCTGCTTTCTCTTGTTTTTTAACCTAAAGCTTCTGAATATTAATTTGATGATGTATCATGAAACAGAATTGAATTATTCTGTATTATATCTACTATTTAAGATGTTTTGTTTCTGAAATTAAGTTGGTTTTGAACTTTTACTTTGTGGGGTTTTTTTTATTAGGTTACCATTAGTGCTGTGATTTTTTTCCCCAGATTGTTGGGAGGAAAAAAAGCACAACTGTAAAAATGAGAGAAAGGGAAAGCAAAGAACTGACCTTCTATAGCACACAGCCTACACCTTTTTAATATTCTCTTCATTTTTTTCCTGCCCCACACTCTGGACTCCTCCAGCCTTAATGGGCATGTGATGTGAAGATGACTGTATAGCATTTATCCAATTGCATATCCTGGTGTGCCTTACACTAAATACTGCTGATGAAGACACAGACAGTCCCCACCTGAGAGCCAAATCATATTATTCTAATATCTCCTCAAAATGCATTTTAAGCTAATTTCCACAGCGAATCTCCACGTTGACTGGCAGCTAACTGTTCACCACAGCAGGAGATATGCAAAGGAAAACAACTCCTGGCATGGATTCACCACACAAAGAAACAGTTCTGAGAACTACTTCTTCTTTTAAATTTGCAACCTTCACATATTTACGGTTTTTATTCTCTTCTGGTTTTACTCACATGGGCTGTATACAAATAAAACCAAGTGAAATTCACATTTCCCCAGTGGTCTTTACACCTTTTGGTAGCAGTCAGTACCAAGACCATATATTAATTTTCTTTATTCTTTGAATTTCTTACAATTTACAAATCTTTCTGCCAGTGTGTTCTTCAGAGTCATAGTTACTGTACTGTATTTTCAGGCTTAATATTGCTCTAAAGAAAAAACATGAAATTTTTCAATGGCAGTTGAAAATACAGTGGTGTTATTAGCTTCCATATATACTTCTAAAATTGCATTCTAGGCCCATAATGCAAAGGAAAGGTTTATTACATCAAATAGATGATTGAAGAAGCGCAAGGAAAATTGAAACTGCCATCTGCACATATTCAGTGCTAACAACACGGCCAGCTTTTGTTTAACAAATAGAATCCTCATGTAAAATTAGATAGAAAAGGCAATGAAATTAAGCATATGCTTAAAGTCATTCAATTCCATTAAGGGAAAAGCCCATTAGAAAATAATTACATTGCTATACTTACTGCTGTTGGTGTGTAACCATATTAGAACAGGTGATACTGGAACTGAAAAAAATTTTAGAAGGTATTTTAATTCAAGAGCAATTATGACACAGCCCACCAATTAATGGCAAGTTTGGAGGTTATGTAAGAAGAACAGACTTAAGCCTCAAAGCATCTCACATTATTTGCAGAAGGTAAAAGGTAATCAGCTGAGGCCAGAGGTATTTCAGCAATTAAAGCATCATTTCATATATTCAATTTGGAGCACTCCACCTAATTTAAAGAGAAATTATGTATCCTAAAATACCTTCATTGAGTTGTTACACAAGAAGCAGGGCTGAGGCTCCCTTGCATAATGGATCCTACCCTTGCTAATCCAAAGGCATAGCAACACCACACTGAAGAGCCCTCCATTCGGAGAACCCAGGGGTTAACCTGAACATCCATGTCATGCAAGAGCCTGCAAAACTCTAACGGCCTGATGTAATGATATTTCATCCAGTGCAAATTCAGTGGTTTCTGACCCATGCACACCATGGGTAGGTCTGACCTTCCCTGGCCAGAATAGCTCAAGGGATGGCTAGAGGCATCATTTCAGGGTGCCTGGCATAGGTGACTCAGTTTCCCAGATAACAGGACAACTGGTCTTGTACAGGAGTGCACATTCTTTAGGAAAGGGCACCAAGACTATAGATACAGTATGAGTGCCATGGTATGTTCTGTCACCAACTTCTCTGGCTGATTTTAGGCTGTTTTACTCCAGAAGACTACAACCAAAAATAACAATGCTTTTGGACAGACTGGCTCCAATTCAATGTCTTCTCATTTGCATCTCTACAAATTCAAGCTAACTTTATAGAAGCCATTTAGCATACATTAGCATAAAACAAGGCAAGTGAGAGACAGGGGGAATGCGGCTCATTAACTTTATATCTAGTTTTATGTGGAAGAATTGTAAGGGTGTGCACTGAGTCTGGTTGGGAGGGAGCTCATTTTCTTCCTAGCAGCCCACCCTGGAGCTGTGACTAAAACAGTGCTGATAACACACACATGTCTTAGCTATAGGTGAACCTTGCCTGCACAGTGTCAACATCTTTTTTTATTCCCGCTGTCCCCCCCGAAAGTAGGTGGAGGTAGGCAAGAGTTTGAGTGGGAACAGAGCTGGGGCAGCCGATCCAAACCGGCCAAAGAGATGTTCCATTACACATAGAATCATAGAATCATAGAATGGTTTGGGTTGGAAGGGACCTTAAAGATCATCTAGTTCCAACCCCCCTGACATCATGCTCAGGAATAAAAACTGAGATTTTTGTCTTTCCAAGGGAGCTATTACTCAGACACTGTCTGGGCTTCAGTCTGCTTGTGGGAAGTGGTGAGTGATTGTCTTTGCATCATTTTCTCCACCTGTTTCCTTCACTTTTAAACTGCCTTTACCTCAATCTACAAGTTTATGATTTTGTTGTTCTAACCCTAGCCCCCAGCCTGCTGCAAGGGGGAGTGAGGGAGTGGCTGTGTGGGTGCTTAGCTGCTGGCTGAGCTAAACCCACCACAAGATCAAATTATTAATTGCTCTGCATTTTTTAAATTTAGGCCATGGAAAAATCTGGATATAGATTTAGGAATGTGTCTATATTTAACATCTGTGACTAACATTTCCAACCATGTTACTGATTGATCATTTTTAGCATTTTTTGCTTTAGCCTAAGCTAAAAAATCAGCTTTTCCTACATAGTTTTGAATATTATAAGAAATCAAAGATCAGAAGGTTATTTTGTGTGTGTGTGTGTCAGTGATCTCAAAATAACGTTTTTAATTTTGTGTTTTGCCATCCTTGCAACAGAAAACACAAAGAAAATGAACTGTGATATCACTGGGTGTCTACAGCTATGCAGGGGCTATGTTTGGCGAGAGCATGGCTTTCAAAGGAGTGACCTAATGGATGAGATATACATGTGTCACTCTATTTAGCTATCCAGCTTTGGTAAAAGTGACCAAGATAAAGCAAAGGCCAAGGGGAGATGTTTGTAGTCATTCACTGTGCCAAACACAGACAACTAACCAGTATGAGTAAACTAAGACCTAGTTACCAGTAAGCTTTGACCATGGATGGGTTTCAGACCGTGTGGTCACTTGAAAGAAAAGACATGGTCTACAATCCAAAGACAGTTTGGATGCAGCCACCTTGTTCTGGAGACTAGAAAAGCCAGATTTGCCTCTAGTTTAGCTGACTATTATTGATGTAGCTGGAGATGACAGGAGGTGGGACCTAGGTGCTTTGCCCGCTGCCCCATTTCTCACAGATTTTACTGTTTTCTGTTTGAACTAGGAACCGGTATGTTTTTCTCAACATACATAAATGTCTGGACATAATACAAGCTTTGTCTGTTCTCAATGTTTAAGCATTTTTTCCTAGCTCACTTACAATAAAAGGCTGGAATTTTCTACTGCAGTGAGTTTTCTATCTCCTCCTTTTAAAACAATTTTTCTTATGGTGAGTCTGCAGCATTTATCAGGTGAGTAGCAATCCTACCTTGGAGTCTGGCATTTGTGCAGGGGGAACTTGAGCAACATCAGGTATTAAGCTGGATCTCAGCATGTTTATCTTCCTTCTGACCTGCCCCCAACTTTTTTATGCATTCAAGCTGCTTTAAAGTCATGTGGCAAGATTCCACCTACCGCTTTTTTCAAATTGCTTGCTTGCTCACCAAGACAGACAATATGGATTTTAGAACAACCTCTTCAAAGTGACCTGCTGGAGTCTTTTTACATGTGGTATTATGTGCAGATGCAAAACCAATATAATTGGATGGAAACAATTCCTAAAATTCAACCATATTAATTAATAACATTGAGCTAGCAGAGATTTTCCCTAAGAAAACCAGTTCGGCTTTTGCTGACTGGTGTTTTTACTGTATTAGACCTTAGCAAATTTGGGGGTGTGTGCTTGTTTCTCTTTTCAGCAAAAGTGATAAAAAGAGACCATCCTGGAATTATGAACATAAATTAATCTAGAATATTCCAATGGCTCTTTCCAACACTAAACTTCTGCACAGCTCAGGTCACATTCTTTTAAAAACAACTCTTAATGCTGTCCTTGGTCACCTTAAGGTTTGTTGGCATTCTGGTGCTCCTGCCACTTCAGTTCCAACTGAGTTTTCTTGTCCAGACCGTTGAAGCAGATTACCTTAACAGCCTGACATGGATTGAGTCAATCACAAAACCTGTGATTTGGAAGTTATAAAAGATGGAGAGAGAAATGTAGGGGAAGGAGGGGAAAGAAATTGCACAGGACCTCCCATTTCTGTGGCATGGGTGTTCAATAAAGAATAATCACGACTCTCATTTGAAAACATGCACTTTTATGTATGTGAGGTGGAGTTTTATTTCCCCTTCTTGCAACACTCCAGCTTGGCTGCCCTGTCCAACTCTAAGACAGTAGATCTGAAGGAAAATGGGAGAGAAAGGGTCAAAATGCACACTTACTCCAGTTATCTGTATGAGTTTAGCAATTTAGGACTAGGTGTCTGAGTCCCATTCTTCTCAAAGGCAACCGTGTTATATTAATATAAAAGACAAACACTTTTTTACAAGTCTTTTGCCTCTGCTCTACTAGAACTTAGAAATTTTCTTCGAGGACTTTAGTCCTTTAGTCCATAATTCCCATTAGTCCATTCTCTTGTTAAATTCCAGTCTCACCTTCTTTATCATTTACGTACCATTTTTTTCCTCTGGCAGTAGTATTCTTTTTCATAAAATTACTTCCTCCTCCTTTGTACTCATCTGATTGTTAATGCACTTGAAATTTTCTGGGGGTTTGGTCCTGAGTAACAATTTCTGCCTTATGAGCAGGCCAAAGGTTAGGTCTCATACCATGAAAAAATGCTCTAAATTTTCCTATCTTTTTCCTGCCTTACATGGTTGGTTTCTAAACACTGCAAGGCAGGATATATTTATACCTACATACATATGTTCATTATCTTTAACAACAAGGCTCCTCTTTGACTAGGGCCTCTGGGAACTGAACTGCAAGTTAATAAAGATGACAAGGAACATGGACAATGAGGAATAGCCATCCTACTCTTTTGTCACCCCAGAGGAAACGAGTTTGCATTCTTCAGGGTGCTTGCTACCTGTCGCTTGTGGTAGTCCTCCTTGATTAATTTTTACTGTATATTACAGAGAAGCAGTGCAATTCCCCTCATTACTGACCTGGTTGATAACATATACTGATAAGAGACAGAGAGGAGATCAAGGTGACCCCTGCCACGTTTCTGAGTTCAGGGCCCACCTCCTGAAAATCCATTAACATTGCCAGTCTTTTTGAATCATTAATCACTTTCCAAGGCATTGTTTTTCTATATTGGGCAATTACAATTAATAACTTCCAAGACCATGACATGTAAATCTGTCCTGCTTCCTTGGTGGAAACACGACATCAAACAAAACATATCTTAAAGACCTGAACTTAAACAATTGTGGATTAAAAACAAAAACATGCACAGCGGAGACTTAAAAATCACCATCTGATGTGGTTGGTAAAGATACATAAACAGAAGGATTGGCTGCCTTTCAGCAGCCTTCACTCTTAGAAACTGTAATGTTTACATTATCACAGAAATATTCTCCTGTGTAAATTGGTTCTAATAACTTCTATCAAAAGTCACT
Source organism: Eurypyga helias (assembly GCF_000690775.1). NCBI lineage: Eukaryota > Metazoa > Chordata > Aves > Eurypygiformes > Eurypygidae > Eurypyga > Eurypyga helias. The sequence goes on from NW_010235082.1 coordinate 76,941, forward strand.
CAGGCTTCTGTTTTTAAATCTCAAACAATAAAAGCGTAACAAATACTTTGCATCTGTGGTATTTCAAGCACCCATCTTTTGACAGATCTTCTAAAAACTAGAATGAGTGAACATGTCTCTCTTTTGTAGCCTAGTCTGAAACTGTACATTTTGAAAATGAGTGCAAATTTTCAGTCAAATCTAGGATTCCTCAGTGCCTTCTGGCAGCAGTGCAAGGATGGTCTACCAGAAGAACATCTAGTGATATTCATCCTCGGGTGGTCTCAGCCATCATACTGAAACTGTGGGCTGTCTCAATGCATTGCATGGGTGTGCAGACGGGTGCACAGCACACGCCAGCAGTGCTGCATCAGGAAAATGACCCCCAAGACTGTAACACCCTGTAGAGGTCAAAGGGTTCCTTGTGTTGTTTGCACTGAAGAATAAGCTATCCCCAAGCTGAGGAGAACAAAATGCCACATCTGAGGAATTGAGATAGATTCTGCTTAGCATAGGAAGAAATGTATGTCTACACAGAGAACAATCTGATGAAGAGGTGATATGGCAGATAAAACATTTCCACATTAGTTAAGCACTACAAAGAAATATTAAGCAGAATATTGGCAAGAGCTTTGTTATCCATCGCAGTTCACCAACAAATTCTGAGGTCTCATTTACTTCTTCAAGTCATAAATCTACATCCAGCAACATTCTTTTCTTCATATCACCATCCAAAACTCATACCACAAGAACTTTTCAGACATTCAAAGTTCTGAAATTATGAATTTTTGAAAACCATAAACAGTGGTGATTTCTTTTTTGTTTTAACTTTGCCAGACTGCATAAAGTTCACACCAAAACTGATGTAGCACTGTATCAGGTGCTGTAGCCAGTTGTGACAACATTTCCCATTTAAAAGAGATTAGTACCTAAACAGCTAAGAAAAATACAGCCATTTCATAATGATTTGCCAGTAAAATAGTTTGTCTGAAGTTTGCCAAACATGCATGATATGATACAGACTTCTTTCAAGTAACTGTCAGGTATTTGACTTTTCTGTGATAATAAATAACCTGTTGAAGTATCACTTGACTAAATTGAATTTGGACTGCTAAATGCAAAAAAAAAAAAAAAATTTCTGCACTTTAACTGCCTCGGCATTGTGTTTGCTTTCTGGTCAAGTCTTTGCACGCTGAATTGCTGGGAGCTTGATAATAATGAATGACACTTTTGAAACCATCTGAGTAGTTAAACAAGAAGCCAGACCCTTTCAGGAAAGTTGTGTTTGCTTTCTGGTCAAGTCTTTGCACGCTGAATTGCTGGGAGCTTGATAATAATGAATGACACTTTTGAAACCATCCGAGTAGTTAAGAAGCCAGACCCTTTCAGGAAAGTACATTGATTTGCTTTAGATCAGTTAGATACAGGAAGAATGAGAAGAGATGAAAAAGTGAGGCTAAAATGGAACAATTAACCTCCCTGCAGGAAAAAGGGCAGAAAAATTTCCTAAAGCCAGCTGCAGATAGTAGTAATTATGGGATTGTAACTCCTCTTAGAACCAGCTAAGAAATACCATAAAGGTGAAGAATAATCCATTTAGTCTAGCACCTTACCTCCCACTAGTCAAAAATGAATGTTCGTGGCCTGTGATATCCAGGAGATTTAGCTAAATGACCACAATGAAGTCTCCTCATCTTCAGCTCTGTGAATGCCATGAGGAATGACATATGAACTCCCCCACCTTGTGGTGGTGCCCTTAATAGTACCAGAGCAGACCAGGTGTAAATCCGTGCCTACGTCAACATTCAAACGAATGTGTCTATGAGCAACCAACATGAGGAAAACAACACCTTAAATTATTCCTCATCACATTTCACCCTCTGCACTTGCAGTGTTAGCAATCTACTTATTTTCCTACCTAGCGGTTGGACATACCCATCCTTCTTTACATCCTTTCCTGAAACTTATTTAGCTGTTTATCTGATCAATAGATCGTATATTTAAGCAAAGTAAATGTGCCATGATTAAAGTTCCATTCTTCTTCGATACTTTACATGTACTAATTTCTTGATGCAATATCACCATAGAAACATTATATCTATCATTAATTGACTACTAATTAGTACCTAGAAGATACATTAAGAGACTAGTAAAAATACATGCAGCCTCAACAAAACTGAAATAATTTTCTATGAAGAAAATGGCTAATTACGAAGATGGGACTGAATTGTCCTTCCAAAATCCAGGGACATCCTTACAGAATAAAGACAATAGCGGTAGACGGGTTTGCTTCCATAACAGCAGGTGAACATTGTCTTGTACTGTAAAGGGTTTTACTCTTCCCCTTGATGGGTATTTGCAGGTACATGTATCTCTGCCTTCAGCAGAGAGTGCAATAGTGCAGTGAAGAGAACGAAAAGGAAGGGATTGACCTGACAGGGGGTGAAATGCACATCAGAGCTTGTGAGCTCAACTGCTCAATTCACTCACAGACACAGCCATCTCTGCCAGCTGCTGTTTGTAGGGAGGTTAATACTCTTCCCTGTAAATCCGTGTCTGGTTTAGATACAGTGCTCTTTGAAAGATTAATGATGTCATATAAGATGCAATTCACCTGACCAAAGGTAGATAACTTCAAGGGGAGCAGAATCCTCTGCGGTCACTTAGTTTTAACAGTTGTGTTTGGCAATGTTAGTTCTCTGGTGATGGTAATGAGAGCTTAGATATGTAGATACTTACATTTATGTACGTAAATCTGGATCTGAGTCCTTCTCCTAGATCTTGAGAAGCCAAACAGCTCAAGGGTAATTTGCACTGTGTTGTTCTTGGTACCTTTAATGATCCATTAAACTTAGATGGCTCCCATAGAGAATTTCAGCAAAGTGAATACTCGTCATTCTTAAATTAAGCATAAACATCTTCATAGAAAACAAATCACTCAGTATCCAACTTTCCTATCTACTCCTCACAAAGAGCAAAAATTATTTATTAACAGTATATATTATAATAATAACTATTATAAATATAATTATAACAATAAGAATAATGTGTGTTTTAATGTTTTATTTAGTGTGTATGCTTTCATTAAAAAAATGAAAACTTATTCAAAAGTCAGGGAGCAGATACGCATATCACAGATTTTAACAGTTTACAAAGTCCATGATGTAAGGAAAATCTTCAGAGGTTCGTAGACAAAAGCCATAGGAAAGGCCAGTAGGTAATCCAATAAATCTTGTATATATTACTGAAGTCCTTTGTTTATCTCAAGTGTGTATTCTACAGAGGTGTCCACATTCGAGATGAGGATGAGATGAGAAATTTCTACTTGCTTTAGTGACTCATTCCAGTGATCAGTCAGTCTCACTCCACAAAACACTGTTGATTTCTAATTTTAATTTCTCTGAGTTTATTTTCAAGCAGTAAGTCCTTGGATGCAATCTCCTATCTTCTACCTGCAGCTTCATTGTGTTGTTCCAAAGAAACTTAATGTCTCACTATTAAAAGACATAGTTTGAATTGACACAGCTTAAGAAGATGGTTTAGTGTACTGTATATGACTTTTCACCATAATAGTTACAACTGCCTGACAATGGCTAAGTCATTCATCATTTTTATCTACCAGAATTTTACAGGTATTTGGAGATCCTTAGTAACAATGTTGAAGTGTTGGTTCCCATGAGAAACATTCCTACTTGACTGACTCTCCATTGATGATTACTGCTCGTGATAGTTTGCAAGTTGTAAAACTTGTTTGACATGACTTGCACTGATATTACTGAGACCTAGCAATTTCTTTCAGAAAGTCAGGCCTCCTTGAGTAAAACACCTAAAGAAGTCAAAGTCTAGAACATTAAGAAAAAAACTGAAACCCAGGCCTGATACCTTTTTGTCCAGGACATGATTCAGGCTATGAGGTGGGGTTTTTTTGATTATGACATAACAAAGCATTATTCAAAGTAATACTGTGAACTGCCATGGTTCAGGAGTTCATACACAACAGGTATATTTTGTGTAGCAGAGATGGCAAGACCATCTCAATGCAATCGCCTTCTCCATCTTCACAGACGAAGACTTCTCTACCCATCCATGAGAACCCTTCAGAACTAAAGTTAGCTGATGCAGATACTTCCCTTTTACGCACTTTTCTGTAATACCGAAGGTTTCCTTTTCTGTTTTAACAGGGAAGGGGGAAAGTGAACCATATACAGAGGAAAATATTGTTGATTTTTCCTTAGAGTTTCATGGATAACATGCATTGGAGAGATATAAACTATTTTTAATTAGTATATCTATATTCATGTTACCCTTAATGAGTATTCACAATCATGGGCCAAAGAAGAAATATTCTGTGGCATAATGATTTTAAATGTCATCCTGATTCTACATTTTAGGAAATTAAGATTGAAAGATTGAAATTATGATCTTTGTTCTTGAAAACTTATGACTTGTTCATCACAAGACAAAAGTTGCCTTCCAAGATAATGAAGCCGTGTGGAGAGAGCAGCTTGAACGGTAAAGTAGTAAAGGCTGCTAGCCAAAAGCCAAAATGGTATAGTGTTTGAAACAAATATCACAGAACGAGCAGGAGGACAAATTATTTTTTATGATCCCTACATCCTGAATGAAGACCTGAATTGGAATTTTACAGTACTGACCTCATTAAAGGAGGTTTCATTGAAACTCATGTGCATATGCTGATGAAAGCAAATACCTGATGCTCTGGTTTGCAAATGGCAGTGGGCTGGAAATGGTGGTGTTGCTCACAAGTCATACGAAAACAAATGGCCTGTGAAGTTCAGCGGGTGCCAGAAGAGCAGAATGAGTGGAACCTCCTCCTGCCCTGAGGATCACAGCTAGAGTTGGACCTCAGCCTCACCCAGCTTCGTTTCCTCTTATTTACAGGCATTCAGATCCAAGGCTCTTTGTGTTCCCGTCTGCAAACACTCCATCACAAGCACAGTTATTAGTACAATTATTAATAGCACGGAAGAACCACATAACTTCAGCCATTCTAAGAAAAAACTGAAAATACACATGATTTTTGGAGCCATGCATATATTTTTCAGCTGAGTATTTTTCCTTCCAAATATAATGTTTCAGCAGCAGCAAAAAAGAGCCTTTCTGTCGAAACAAAGTGAAGATATAATATGCTTTGAGAGTAACTGAGCTTCCCTTTTTATCTGACCTCTTTTTAACTATTTGGGATTCCATAATGCATAATGAATCGTTTTAAAGCTTAAAATCAGAATGAAATATTTAAGTGTTTTTAACAGAATACAGTTATAAAGGCCTGAAATTTACCTTTTACAAGTGTTTTGTTTTGAACAAATGTTGGAAGATTTAGCTGTATTAAATTTTTCCTCACATTTCAGAATAGAATTTTTTCCCCAAAATGACAAAATTTCCTGGGAAGTAGATCATCCAATCCCCCCATGGTCTTATTAGTTTTGTTAATCAGCCTTAAAAATAGATATGTGGAAATATATACAGAGCTAAAGGTAGTGTAAGGCAGCATGTTTGCAATTGCAGTGTGGGCCAAGGGATAAATCATTGCTTGACACCTAGGTGGAATTTGGGATTTCATTTCAGCATCTCAGTCCTGCCTTTGCCTCACTAGCTATCCCAAAAGGAAACTCATCAAGCAGGGTCCTTCCATACATCATCATTTTATCTATGCTGCCATCGGGAGCACTCCCAGAAGATCACAGACTGAAATAGGTTACGTGCCCATGCAGGATCATAAGAAACAAGAGGGTCACAATTCTCCACTTCAGCATGCCTGGGGCAGTCATTTGCAGAAATTACTGTTATGTGCTATGGTTCCAATGCGCCTGGCATTCTGCATGGATATCTGTGCAGATCTAAATGGATACCCAAAGTAAAGGACTATGGATAATCATATCCAGCTCAGACAGGACTAGTAGGAGGCTGTGGTACTGCCTCCATGCACTTATAATGCTGATGCACCCACAGCATTCTTTGCTGTATTATGAATCAAAATGTGCTAATGATGCATCCAGGAACACAGAAAAAGTGTGCATTGACTAGAATAGAGTAGAGCAGAAGAGACCATTGCAGATCCAGTTTCAAGAACAATTTGATGCCTGCAGCTGGCCACACCTGGCTAAAATGGGATTTTCCAGCCCCCCTCAGGTGGGCTGTCTTTCAAAGCCATCTCTTTCTTCATGGAGTTTCTTCCTTCCAGCAAAAGTCAGTACCCTTGGAATGTCATCATCTATGTCCTGTAAGCAAGTAACTGCTCACAGCACACTCAGAAGCCACTGTTACTCTCTCTGTTAACACAGGATTCTGCTCTGCTAATATGAAACTGGTTGCACATGTACCATCTAGCTCCCACTTCACCTTTGTCTGCCCATCAGACACCAATTGTTATGCCCAATTCACAAACAGACATAAGGGCTCTCTTTTTCATGAGTGTTCTTAATGTTCATGGTTTTACAGTTTGCATAAAAAATCTGTGTTCTGAAAAACAAAACACCTTTCTCAGGTATCTAATTTGCTGTTTAAAGATACTGTCATTTTCATTACATTTATAGCTGAGATGCTAAGGATGCTTAAGAAATTTTGAACTAAAATTAACATTTTAAAAATAAACGTATTGGAAACTCTAGTTATGTCTTCTAAAAATCCTTCTGAATAGGCATACCTCATTTCCAAGCAAAATGTGTAAGAGTCAGACCAGATCACTAGGGCAAGCTGATGCAAATTAGCAGTTCAGTTGATTCACGTCACCTGAAAATCAGCCCTTCATTCATGGGCTTTGCAGCTCCATGAAGCACAAATATGAAAGGTGCAAGACTTAGAGGAGATTAGCCTTGCAATGTACTTTATAACCCTGACCCTGTCCAGTTCTGAGCTTACTGAATGTCTGAGGTGAAAACAATGAGAGCTGAATAGATTTCAACACCTTTCAGAATCAAACCCAAATTCAGAGTTGCCCCTGGCTCTTCCCAGCTCATCTGAACAAGGGATGATTTACTTGGCTGCTCAAATGATCTTTGTCATTCCTTCTAATGAAACTTCTTATCTTTCCTCCCCTCTTCCCACAGTCCTTTTCTCTAGCCTCCATTATTCAAGTTTCATATATTAGATCCAGTACCAAAATTCATCTGCCAAAAAAAGATCCCAAATAGTTGTCATTTCTGATTTTCATGATGAACTAAGTTCAGTCTTGTGCAAGACCCCATTTTCCTAAACACCATACAAACACATCATTAGAAACAGTCCCTCCATCTACTAATTTTGTAATCTAAACAAGAGGAAGGTGAAGGTGTCATCTCCCTAACAAGTTGCCATCCCATCCTCTGAACTCCAATACCTCCTGTATCCTATTGACTTTCCTCTTGCTTCCAGTGTTTCGAAGAGAACAGATGTGGCTGGGCGGCAGGAGGCCAAGTCAGGAGCATTTTTCCTACTCAAGAACAGTAATAGTCTTTGGCTCTTCAGAGCTGTTTTTAGCAGTCAGGACAGCAGGTGTCTCTGAATGGTTCAGCACACCTTCTGCCATGTTTACAGGCTGTGTTCAACCGTAACGTCGCCAAGCCTGAAAATGAACTGCTGAAGTTGTTCCCGTACCTGCCTTTTTTACTAACTGTGCAAGGGAACATAAAGATGAAAATTAATATATAAGGGAGAGAGAATGCAAGTGAAGGAAACCCCTATCATCATTATACGGTGGTTTTGTTTGTACTGCAGAAAATTACAAATAAAAAGATCAGATACTTCAGATTCCAACCTACGTAATAAAAACAGAACAGTGCTTGCTGTTGAAAAGCTAGTTTTATTACCAATCCACAGCATGGAGCCTCTGACCATGCCACAGAAAGCTGTGTGACCACAGTTTATATAGGCACATGTTAGATTTAAAGCAGCCTAGTTCAGGGCAGGTAATGGGATAGCTGCTGTAACAGCTGCATGTAAACAGCAAGGGCACCCAGCAAGATGAATCAGTAAATTTCAAACTTTGTCTTATCACAGAAGTACCTGTACTGTTTAATGTAAGGTTGTCTCTTGTGTCTGTGCTACATGGTGACAGCATAACTCCTCTAATGCCAGCTTTGAAAAATTGCTTCTCATCTACTCTAATGAGTATGCTTGTTGTCTCGGTTCATTGCGAAGGACGGCACCTTAAAAGAAGCGAGTTGCCCAAAAGGAGTGGAATCGTGCCACAGGGGTGTCAATGGGAGCTGAGGGACCAGAGATAAATCCTACCCCACTGTGACTATGTAGTTATATAAACACATCTATAGGGACTGACTGACACATCTTGTCCTACCATGTTGCCTGTACATTATCTTATTAATTCACTATCCGTCCTTCTCTCTGTGAGAAGACCGATTGGGAGAAGACAGGTATGCGGGTTATGTTGCACTTACTTATGAATAACCCTATGTACGTCTCTGCAGTGAGCATTCATTTACAGAATGGGCATTCAGAACATTGTTATGCATCTCGGAAATATACCACGAATAATTTACATTGAGAACAGTTTCCTTCATTCAACTGAAATATAAACCGTAGTAAGAGCTTTTGATAAGAAAATTTAAAGTTGAATATTGCAGTACGTAAAAAGTTTCTTTCATCACTTTTAAATAGGTGCTGCTATTTGGTTCCTATTATTTCTGCACTTCATTTCCTACGAATAAAAACATAAATCACTGAACACATTTTATCTTCTCTCTGTACTATTTACTCAATTTTATTAACCATTGTTATTCAACAAAGATACCTTAAAGGAACTTAGATTAAGCTCCATTATGTAAAGCACTGTGTATTCATATAGCAAGAGACAATGCTTGCCTCAAATAAGTTACAGCATAAATAGATAACAGGCTTGTTAAAGTTCTCATTTCACAAACAGGAACTTATACAGCAAAACCACACTGAATGCCAAGGACACAAAGGAGGGCCAGAGCAGAGCTGACTTTGAGCCCTAGGGCGTTTAGGATGTATCTGCTGGGTTTAAGGGACTGAGGCCCTGATCCCCACCACCTCCCATGGCATCTCTGCTAATGTGCTAAGCCCACCCATGTGGTTTCAATTGATTAATTATCATTTATTTTGTTTGGGCTACTCCCAGGTGAGAAAGGAGTAAATTCTTGAAGTGCTTCAGATAGACACAGCTGGTGGTGTGAATGCTCCTTATCAGTCATGGAGGAAGTCAAGGGGTGCTTTTCTCCAGTAGTGACCCATCCTGACTTGTCTGCCTTTGCCCTGCAACCCACCCAGGGCCTCTCATCCTACCAGGCACTGTCCTGCAGGCAATGAAAAGCTGAGAGGTGCTGCCGGCTCCAAGGGACGATGTGACAGTAGGAGCTCCTTCCAGGGCAAAATCAAACAGGTAGGCACGCATCATCTTCTGTGACTCCTTAATGTCACCTGTTTGACCTCCCTGAAATGGTTAGCTGAGAGGTTTTTCTAAAAACCTGATGCTATTTCCTAGTTTCTAAAGGCGGTGGATAATTAATGCCTGTCTCTGGACTGTAGTTCAGGTGGTTCCTACTTCCATGGAGCAACAAGATTCATGCTTTGCCATATATACCACTGCCTGCCTATTCCGTCTGTTGTACAGCCAAAAAGTCTCCCCTATAGATACAAGATACTGACAGTATCAGAAGATAGTATTAAGCAGCACTTGCAGAAGTATCCTTCAAGCCAGAAATGTAACCATAGTACTGTCCTTTCTCATTGCATCTGTCCATTAAAAGATACCTAAAAACTGCTTTACATATGCATTTCCACTAACCAGAGTTTTGGGATATAGTCAAAATAAGGCTGGGTTTCTCATTGTCTGTAGATGAGTTCACATTCCATGGAAAATATCTGTCTGGTTTTATCTTCTGTAATGCTGTGCCATCTGAAAGCTTGTCCCTTGGGCTTTTGACTAAATCTGACAATAGAACACAAATATTTACATACTTTTTTCTCTGATGCAAAACACCAATAAGAGAAATCTCTCTTTTTTTTTCCCTATTAACTTTAATCTACTCATGTTTGTGAGCAGTAGGTCATTAAAGCACAGTATTTTTCCCTGAAGGCCTACAGCACAGGAAGAACAACTCTTTATTCCCTATTTTTCCCTGTTACAAAGCATCCTATAAATTTAAATATAATTGCAAGAAAGATTTTGATAACAATTGAGTCCTTCAAATTGTTAGACTACATTCCTGC
>NW_010235082.1:87129-108233 GCF_000690775.1 Eurypyga helias
TCTTTCCAGCCACAGTGGAGAAATAGCCAATTTTAAGAACGTAGTGCTTTCTCCTAATCTCATAGAAATAACCTACTGTGCAGACAGTCTCAGTAGTGCCACAGATCAGCAAACATGAACCACAGCACAAAAAGTGAGCTTAGGCACAGGCCAAATAGAGAAATATTTTGAACTTTCATAATGTTCTGTGAAGCTGTTGCTTAAGACACCCATGAGTAATGGAAGGAGATGTTCTTTCAGCTCCAACATACACAAACTTTCCCCTTTTCTATACGTATACTGTTTTATTTATAATCCATAAACAAACACTGTGGCAATCGCAATTGTGTTTGCCACATTGTCATCACTGATGGCATTACCGCTGCCTTCGCCACAGCTACCCACACAGCTGACCCACACCAGGGTCAGCAGAAAGGAAAGCACAGTGAAAAAAAATGCTGAAACAGAGCTGGTGCCCCACAACAGCACAGGACTTAAATTTTCATAGAATCATAGAATGGGATGGAAGGGACCTGTAAAGATCACCTAGTCCAACCCCCCTGCCATAGGCAGGCACATCATTCACCAGATCAGGTTGCATAAAACCTCATCCAACCTGACTTTGAATGTTTCCAGGGATAGGTACCCACAACTTTACTGGGCAACCTGTTCCAGCTACTCACTACCCTCATCATAAAAAAACTCTTCCTTATATCCAGTTTAAACCTACCCTCTTTCAGTTTAAAACCATTTGCCCTTTTCCTCTAGTAATTAATTAATTTTCATGATTGTGGCTGTACAACTCTGGGAAAGAAGATTAAATCAGTACCATGCAGTGAAAAACCTCAGTGCAAAGTAAATGCTAAACTTGTAAGGAATATAGATACAACACAGATACAGTGAAAATTGATGAAGTTTTATCTCACAGAACTCAGAAAGTCACCTCAGAAGGATTTAATCAGTCTAGTCGTTTTTGGTTAAAACTGTGATGGCTGTATGCAAATTAGGGAAAATGTTCTTTCTTCTAGTGATAAGGTGAAGAGAATGTACAAATATTACAAGAGAAATGAAGACACTTAGAATACTGCGTCCAGCTCAGGGGCCCCAAACATAAGAAGGACATGGACCTGTTTGAGCGAGTCCAGAGGAGGCCACAAAGATGATCAGGGAGCTGAAGCACCTCTGTTATGGGGTCAGGCTGAGAGTGTTGGTTTTCACCCTGGAGAAGAGAAGGCTTCAGGGAGTCCTTTTTGTGGCCTTCCAGTACTTAGAAGGGGCTTATAAGAAAGATAGGGACAAACATTTTAGCAGGACCTGTTGCAACAGGACAAGGGGAAATGGTTTTAAACTAAGAGGGTTAATTTAGACAAAATAGAAGGAAGATAGTGGGGAGTTGGAACTAGAGGATCTTTAAGGTCCCTTCCAACCCAAACAATACTATGATTCTATGATTCTTCTCCAAAGAAATTTTTACAAGGGTGGTGAACACTGGAACAGGTTGCCCAGAGAGGTGGTAGATGCCCTGTCCCTGGAAACATTCGAGGTCAGGTTGGATGGGGCTCTGAGTAATCTGATGTAGCTGAAGATGCCCCTGCTCGTTGCAGTGGGGTTGGACCAAATGACCTTTAAAAGTCCATTCCAACCCAAAACATTCTATGATTCTGTGATTTATGATTCTATATCTGCTTGGCAGTGCTAGATTAATGATGTGACTGGATGACCTTAAAGGTCTTTTCCAACCTAAAATAATTCCTTCCTCATCAATGCAGCTATCAGTGTTCCTCACTCTCCATGGTGTTTTATTCAGTCCTCATCCACTGCCTATTTGACAGAGCATCTACCATTTCCCTTACGGATCTACTCTGCAGTCAAAACATTCTCATCGTGCAGGAATTATTCACTGTATCTAAACATTGAAGAACGATGTAATAATGTCCTTGTTTCCCACCTGACCTGGGAAGACAGAAACTCCATCAAGAAAAAGCACATCTAGTCCCAAATGCCACCTCTGACATGGACATTGCTAGAGGCTGAAAAGGATGCAAGCAGAGAATTCTTCACCAGACTGAAATGAGATGCTTCTTATCTAGTGTTTATTATATATTACTAATCGTGCAGCATGAGGTTTGACATCACTTCCTAGACGTCCAAAGAAATTTGAGAAGAATTCTTATTATCCAAGTAATGGAAGTTCCATTTTTTAATTTATTTCATTTTTAGTCTTAATTGCACACTATAGGAAACCGCATTTCTTTTTCTTGGTTATGAGTTCCCTCTCTCCCACCTTTCAATTGTACATAAATCTAGCACATTTAAACCTTTTCCCTGGTAGATTTTATAACACTTTCCAACTCAGAATATGCAAGCATTTCTCAGTGGCCCAATAAGTGAAGCAATCCATGTTTTCCACTGTCCTTTTATAAACAGGTACCTACAAGAAGTGAGGTTTTGGATTCTCATTTTTTACAGTGGTTTCCTTGCTTGCACCAGAAAGAAGTTCAGATTCTATGAACAGTTCTAAGACCTTAAGAATGCATGTGCATAGTTCTTCCTTGTGATCTGGGTACAATAATACCATAAAATATTAACCATTTACGTGTCTTTGACGACATTCACATAGTTTTAGTTGAATTTGCTCTCCCTTCTATTGACCTTTGAACTGCTGCAGTTGAATCCCTTTACTTTTCCTTACTATTTTGTTGGGGGTGGAGTGCTGTTACACCAAATACAAAAACCACATTTATTTGGCTGCTCTTTAAATTTCTTTAAATTTATTCTTATTCTTGTTTCTCCAGCAGATTCAGTGCCACTGCAATCAGAACTGTTCTGTTCTCACCCTTTCTGCTCCAGTTTTCATTTTTCATGGTTCTCCACTGAGGTTTCAGCCCTCTCACCTGCAATTACCTCTTCTCGGTTACCATCAGCAGAACCCATCCTGTGCTTCACACTGTTCCACTTCCCCGCAGCACATGTGCCAAACTGGCATGACTTAGGGGGAATGTCATGGAGGTTCATGGAGCAAAAGTATCCCAAGAAATAACCTCTCTAGGCTTAGGAATTTAAAGACAAGAGCACAAGACAGACAAGGACCATACCGTTCCATACCAGTGTCAGCAAAATGAAAATAGCTGAACACAGAAGTAGTTGATTTTTAGGGGATTTTTATTGGAGATTGAATCAGCTGCCCATGCATAACATGTCAAGTCATTTGAGATGTGCTAGGTTGTCCCGAGACCTTTGCATAGGGGCACAGGTGTCCTAGATGTTCCGTGTCATATCTACCACATATTAATCTGGGTGTCTCAGATATCCTAAAGTATATCAGATGGCTGAAAATGCTCACAAGCAAGCCTCAGTGACCAGCACTCTGCTGACATATGGGAAGGATCTACTCATTAGAAATGGTACCTAAATTCACCCCTAAAATCCAGTTGTTCAACTAGGGCATCAACCAGCCCTTGGACATTATCTTTTCAAATTAAACTTCTATTCTGATGGTTTCACAGGTCATTAACAGCTCCCTGATCCAGCTGTATCTGAAAGCAATTAGACACTGTAGGAGGTGTAAAAACAGATTTGTCTCCTCAGGCATCTAATTTCTACTGACTGTTACAGGAGATTAGACACCTAGCACACATGTAGACACATACTTTAGAGAGACCTAAATCTAAGCGTGTAAATCTGAATGCTTGTGTTAAGAAGGCCACTCAAGCTCTAGGTGAGCTAACAGCCCAAATTATAGTCAAAAAGTATGTGCGTGGCAGATCTTGACTTCACGCTTTGAATATCACACTAAGCTTCTGCAAAACACCCAGGATGCTACCAGTCACTTTTATTTAATCACAAAAAACTTTCTTTTAAATGTGCTGAGGGATGGTGATGATTAGGAATAAACATAGTAAACTCTGTTTCTGATATCTCAAAGAAAACACAGTGCTGTCACTACATCTTTAAAGAATGATGAGGCATCAAAAAGCAGCATTTCATCCCACAGTTTTGAGGTCAAGCAGCCTGCTTTCCATCTTCCTAATGAAGATCAGAAGTTATTAGATTTCATTCCATTTTAATTGAGAGTCACCAGAAACAACTGTTGAATGTTATGCTAACTTTTATATTTCTTTAGCCAGAACAAATCTTGGAAAAAAAGTTCAGAGAAATATATTCATGGCAGGTTCTAAATTGATTTGACTGTTTTTCAGTGTACTTCACACAACGGGACAAAGACTGAGAGGTATTCACATCTAAAATGATGTCACTGATGTAGCTTTTCCATGCCTTGTGCTAAGAGCTTGCTTCCTGAAACTGAGTGAGCATTACATTGCTCAGAAAACAGTGTCAGCAATGAAGAGGATGACAGGGAGGTAGATGTGAACCCATGTGGGATTGTGACAGTCCAGATGGCAAATGTAAAAGCTCTTCTTTTACCATTAAAGATCTCTTCATTCACCTATGTGGTGCTAGCTATGCCAGTCTTTAACAGCTGGACTTGATGATCTTAAAGGTCTTTTCCAACCAGAAAGATTCTCAGATGCTTTGCAAAGCATGAAATCTTTGAGTCAGGAGGATATAAAAGGGCTTTGTTTTATCAAGGATCCTAACAATATGTAGCTTCACAAACCTGTGACGTGCAAATATGACCAAAATGACAGACAAATAAGTAATTGTAGGACCCTGGATGGAGTGATTTGACTAGGATAAGAATTATTGTCTGATGACCACAGCGTTACATTTCTCAGATACTTGGAAAGGTTTAATAAGAATGGCAGGGTGTGATGATTCCTACAATCCTGTTTTTCTTCCCTTTTCTTCATTTTTCCCTTCTCTCTATCATCCTGAAATGTTCATTTGTCACAGAGATGCATGAAACACATCGCGTGTGCTGTGAAGCAGTGGAGATGCGGTGTGTGAAGCAGCCTGGCAGGCAGGGACACACTCTTTGCATGCAGAGGCAGAAGTGACTCTTTTTCCATCTCCCCTGTCCTTGCCTTTGCAGTCTTGCAGGATTGCGAAACCCAGGTAGGATTGTTCCTCTTCCCAGAAGAACCCAGGCTGGCCAGTTAGGACAAGGAATAATAAGAATGTGCTATGGGTAAGGAGAGAAATAACCAGTGATTTCTGTGTTAAAAAATAGCCCAGACTGGCTGCGTAAGGGAAATGGCCTTAGTAGTAATGCCAGGTGTTTGGGAAAGAAGCTGCACAGAGATGCATGGATGAGACAAGATCTGGGTAGGACAAGTTGATAAGGGGCACACCATTTGAGATGCAAAGTATTATGTGGAGAGAAATAGGTTGTACTGACCATCATCTTATCAATTCTTGTAAATATCTAAATGTTGAGTGTCAGGAAGATGGGGCCAGGTTCTTCCCCGTGGTGTCCAGTGACAGGACTAGGGGCATTGGCCGTAAACTGGAAAGCAGAATGTTCTACCTGACCATGAGGAAACCCTTCTTCACTGTGAGGGTGACAGAGCACTGGAACAGACTGCCCAGAGAGGTGGTGGAGTCTCCTTCCCTGGAGACTTTCCAAAGACGCCTGGACTTGTTCCTGTGTGATCTACTGTAGGTGATCCTGTTCTGGCAGTTGGACTAGATGATCTCTAGAGGTCCCTTCCAACCCCTACCAATCTGTGAATCACAGTTTATAAATACTGTGAGCACAGCACAGCCATAGTGGCACCACAGGGAGAAAATGAGGCTTAAATTTCTGTAAAAGAAAAGAATATTCCAGTTCTGAAAGCTCTGAGGACCACAGTCTTAGCATATTTATCCTGTAGGTATAAAATATTTTCCATATCTAACTTTAGTACCTTGGGTTAGCTCTATTGTCTTAGCTCTAAGAAAACGAGGTGAATGAGGCAGCTGCAGTGGGTGATTCATTGCAGACACATAACTATGGTGAACAGAGTAATTCACAGCAGATATCACAAATTGTACCTATTCCTCTCCATGGGCTGTAACAAGATCTGAAGGCCTAGTTCAGATTTCAGTGACCAAATTCAGATGCCTCAGAGTAAGAGGAATCCCACCCGAAGTAGCCTCGTAAAAAAATCTCAGTTGTTTTATCAAAGTATAACATCTGATTTGTAAAAAAATCTCAGTTTTATCAAAGTATAACATCTGATTAAGTTAAATTACTGACTTTTAAACTACTTAGTTTGTACCATTTTCATGCTGATTTGTTTTGCCCAAAGTGTACTTGTAAACTAACAAGCTCTAAAACTATCCTCAGACATATAAGAGCATTAAGTGTTGCAGTATGAACATTATTTAATGCTGCAATATTAATCAGCTGAAGGACCTTTGACTTTGAGGGGAAAAAAAAAAAGCTACAAGTAGGTCACTTCCTGCTCTGCAGCAATCTCCTCTTGATTACAAAACGCTTAATTTTGTTAACAGGACACTATTTCAAATAACTTCTGTATTCAATATTTTTTAAGAATCCCTTGGAAAGAAACTCAATAGTCATCTTTCCAGAGCACTCATGTGTATCACACAGCTTCTTTCTATTTTATAATTTCATTTCAGTTAGGAGTTCCTCGTTTCTACTCTCACCAGGATATCTAATAGCTATTTTTGATCTTTCTGGCTGCCATTTACACCACTTCTCATCATCATATCATTTGCCATGTTAATCAGTATGGAACTCCAAGAAGAAATAACCTGAAAAATCCTGATCCCATATTTATTTTTGGGACCTTGTCTGAGATCACTTCTGGTTGTAATCCAAACTTCTGTAATATCCTAAGATTTAGATTGCAGTGTATCCAACACTTACCCAAAAAAAGATGGATTACACCCCCCATATGTGTTTCACCCACCCACTTTGTGGGTGGTCTTCTGTAATATCAGAAGAAGCCATGGTTTTTGTCAGACACGATTAATGTCTCAAATTTATGGTGCTTATTGCTCAGCAGGTTCATTTTCCCAAAATACTTCCAGTCCCCTGCTCCTCATTCTAGCCTACTGAAGTCAAAGTAAGTGGACACCAATTTCCCAGGTTGTCTTTAACATCCACTGCGCTATTTCCACTCAAATAACTCCTCATTCATCTTCCAAGAGTATTTTTCTCTAACTTGTGTGTTGCACTATATATGGCACTTTGCAGAATTAGGACACAATCACTGTGTTTTCCTCAAAGAGCTTAAAATTCAGAGGTTTCATCTGGTGAGTCAGTGGAAGTGTTCTGTAGCCACATTTGTATCATAAAGTTAGGGTAAATTATAGAAGGCAAGCTGGTGATTCAAATAAAGACAGAGAGAACTGAAGCCATTTGCAAATGAAAAGTGTTCCCAGTTTTAGAATCTAACAGAGTTTGAACAAGAGATTGAAAAAGCACATAAGACAGCAGATGCATGGGGTTGGAGTGGTAGGCGAAAGTAATGAATTTCAGCTGGCATTCAGACTAAAATAACCATCGTCCCAGGAAGACGAGGATTAAAGGAGGGAGGCAGGCAGAGAAGAGAGAGAAGAGGAGGGAGGCAGGAAGAAAATACATAATCATTAGTCAAAAATTTTTATGAACCCAGAGCCAGAAAACGGAATTAGCTAAAATGAAGTCAGGCCTTAAGCTGTGCAGCACCCTTCACAGCAGGGAGAGAATTTAAATCTGGAAATGATAGATGCAGAAATGTACCGAAGATGGAGGAGGATGAGACAAATAGGCAAACCAGTGAAAAGGAGGTTTATGAACTAGAATGGAGAAAATTAGCTACAGAGAAGAAACAGGAAGTAAAAGAAAAGGTGGTAGCTGTGGTGCAAAGAAAAGCATGCACCTCAAAATTATCAAAGTGAACATTGCATAATTTGGAAAGGATCTGAACATTATTTTGCATTCTACATTGCAGTCTCCTCTTTTTCTCAAACTCCACCTCTGTTTCCTAGAGTCAAATAACCTACATTATTGACAGGATCCACCAGCCTGTCTGCACTCAACCTCATGGGTAGTCACAAAGCTCAACACATTGCCCAGGTGGGCTGTCCACGGGCTGGCTCTATAGCCAGAAGGTTAAAGCACCCTCCCACCTTGCAGGCACCTACCCACATCACTGCCCACTTGCAAGACAAAACTCTCAGGGACACACAAAGATCAGGGTGTCACATCACACCCTGGAGAACAGGTTCCCACCATCCCTGGACAATATGAAGGGTATCAACAAGTAGCTTGGGTGTACCAGGGACCCTGTTTATGAGTATCTGTCAGTAAAATTAATGCTGAAGCCAAGGGATTAAATTATCTTGCCCCAGTTTAGATCTCCAGACAAAGCTCAACAACAATTTCAATTTCTGTTTTTTCTGTATGTCCATGAGGAGCCCTTTTTTTGCTAAATAAAATACTGTATCTCTCCCCTTTTCAGTTCCATTCTTTCATGCAAAAAAAGACTATAAGTAAACAACAGGAAAACATAGTCAAGTGCGTTCCTGAATAGCAAAAAGCAGCTTTGCCAGTTCTAATTACACTTTGTCTATAAACTTATTTTCCTTTATTGCTGGGTGGTGCCATTCTTTGTTAAGGAACTGCAGTGATTTGAGAGTTAGTGAGCCGTTAGCACATTGTGAAGAGGAAGAGTTTTGTTTCCCAGGGCTTTGTAAACAGGTAAGCAGAGAGAGCAATAGATCTTTGCCTAAGGAGCAGGGTGAGAGCTATGGTTACAAAGAGATGCCAGCAGGTAGCAGATATCTGTCATGTTTGTACAGGAGCATACAGTGACTTACTGTACACCTTGCAGGTAGGATGCCTCTTTTACCATCCCACAGTGATGGCTGAATGGTGCATTGCACTTCTCAGTAAATATAGATTTGTGGAAGTACAATTATCTCTAGACTCCATAGTCTTGAAATCTACTGTGAGCTCCTGAAGATACCACCATAGCCAGAGGAACTATGTTGACCAATATCACTTGGATCCCATACAAGACTTTTGTTCAATCTATCGTCTTTTCTTCACAGTGCTCATTCCTGACACTGTGCACCTCTCATCTTCTCTGTGCTGCATTACCATTACATAAAGAATGCGTTCTTGGTCGGGGATAGCAGTGATTCTTGCTAAGCTGGGTTCAAAAAAAGCCTCCTAGGCAGGAACGGCCACAGGCTGGGATTAAAACAGGGGTTTGGTCCAGCCAGGCACCAATGCTTGTTATTGCTTTTATCCACTTTGTAGTCCATTGGATCTGACTTGCAGGGCCCACTGTAACTGTGGATCCTAAACTTCTGTTACCCACATCCCTGCCTGAGGAAGAAATTAACACTAGTGGTGTCTCTCTTCTTCATGAAAGTGAAATCTTTACCATAGCAGTCCTCTGCAAGGAGAAACTAATCTGATTTCATGAAGATGCATAAAAGAGGTAAAAAGTTTTCATCTCTCTGGAAAATTTTTATTTTGCGTAGTGACTAGTATTATGTTACCACTCAAAATACAGGAACCAGATCTCCACTGCAATTGATTCTACATAACCTCTGCATTGCTTCTGCAGTGAATTAACAGGTAACTAGAAGAAAGGAGAAGATGTGTGATCTTTGCTGCCTAGCTATCTCAATTTGTTCTGGTCTTGTTTGTTTGTTTAACATGAAAGCTAGGAGTTTTGCTTTAATGACAAACAGCTTTCACATAGTTTCCTTCCCAGTGGGTCCATTTAAATACCCTAGCATCGCTTCACTAAGCAACAGGGAAGACATGACTTGTTCTGCAGAAGTGCCCTCCAAACAAAGGAGCCCTTGATAGCTCACTGAGCAGGCAAATTGACATCGTTGTATCTGCAGATCAGCAAAGGGAAGCTCAGCTAAGGAGTTCTGCAAAGGCCAGGGCAGTGTTCTTTCATTTGTGAGTTTCCTGGAAGGAGCTAAAAACACATTAACCTTTTGCTGCCATGGAGAGCTGCCTTTGCTGAAGCTCTTCTCTTTCCTCTTGTCGTCAGGTTGTTCAGTTGTCCTGAGTTCAACATGCAACAGGATTCTGCTGAGAACTGAGGCTCACATGGGTAATTCTAATTCTGAAGGGCAGTGATAATATCTAGTAGATGGGTAAAGCTCTTCCGCACAAGAGAGGTTTCTCAGGGACAATGCAAGACTTCAGGATCACTTAATCATGTTCTAAAATAATGTATGCTTGTGCAACCTGCTGTCCAAAGCAAATATCAGAATAGGTACTACAAGAAATGAATCTCCTCCTCTACAGAGGAAATCCAAGATAAAGAGGGGCAAATGTTAGTAATATTATTTGAAATAAAATGCACAGTGAAAAGCTGCATCAGCAGACATAAGAGCTCCTTAAGAGGCCCTTATTGCCCTCCTCAAGCAGGCAGAAAGAAAAAGAGGGGTGAAGAAAAGGTTGCTGGCATCAGAATTTAGCTATTTTCTTAGCCATGTATTCCAAAAAGCAAACCACTTTCAGCACAG
Organism: Eurypyga helias; assembly: GCF_000690775.1. Lineage (NCBI taxonomy): Eukaryota > Metazoa > Chordata > Aves > Eurypygiformes > Eurypygidae > Eurypyga > Eurypyga helias. The sequence goes on from NW_010235082.1 coordinate 97,501, forward strand.
CTCTGGTTAAAATAACAACCAAAATATTTGATTGAATGTCTTGTATCAAAGAAAAATGTGGATTTTTTTTTTCCCTCCTTGATAGATACCCTGATTCTACATGCCCTAAACAGCTTCTACTTTCTCCAAGGTCCTGATAGGCCAATGCTGATGGTCAGAACATATTGTTTGTCTCCTCTGGTTCCAGGCTGCTTCTCCTCCAAAGGATGCTGCAAGTCTACCACAAAGCAAGACACCGGTCAGCTGTGGTTCTCCTGGCTGCAGCACTCATTAAGGACTAGTACTGCTTCAGTGCCAGTGGGAAGTGCAAGCTGCCATGTGGTAGGAAAGAGCATGCCTCGGTTCAGGTAAGGCAGGAAATCAATCGCTGAGTACAGGAGCTCACCCTTTTCCTGAAGCACTATATTTGAAAGTTTGAGGTATAAACCTCAAGAGTAGGTATAATCAAGAGTTATACATGGATACAAGTCAGCCAAACTGATTTTGAAGATGCTGCTTTTTATCCTTCCAGTAACTCCTCTGTCCTCTATGCAGTCTTTTTCTATTCTTCAGGAATCAAAAGCATGCTACCATATGCTAGCAAAGCCTTGCATTTCTGTGGACTTGCTGTTAGAATATTCAGGGAATTTGGAGACTGAAAAATATTTGTAGGAGCTTGACAAAGGTAAGAAAATGAAAGTTCAGAGCAGTCAATTGACTACATGAGGATGGAAGAGAAACACAGGGGGGTAGTTACTCCTGTACATCATTACAGCTGAAGTGAATTCTAAATATGTTTTGTGTTATTGCTGGTTACCACAATATTAATGCAGTGTTAGTCAAAGATACCTGAAATTCCACTTTAGCTTTCAGTTAGGAAAAGCTTTCCAGTTTATGCATTTTTTGGTACTGGCCGAGGTGAAAATAAATATCAACCAGTGCCTTAATACCTACCAGTAAGGCAACCAAAGAGGAAATAAATGAGTGAACATTCTAGCTACAATTCAGACATTATTGTGAAAAAAGCAGCATATTCAGCTAAAGATCTTTTTGACTTCAGCCTTTCAAAAGGGCAGGGGCATCTCCTCTGTTAACAGCCCGAGAAGAACGTATCTCACATCAAATGGAGATGCTGTTTTGCCTTCAACATTGCTTCAATACTTGCCTTCAATGTAAGAAGAAACTTGGCCATGTTTTCTGTGAAAGGTAGTAGAAAAGAGAATTATGTGGCAGTGTGAGGGATGGCACTTTATATTTTAAACGTGTAGGCAGAAAAATAATGTCTTTTGATTCTAACATGCTCCTTAAGGGGTTTATATTTCAGAGAGAATACAACTTGGAGAAAGGAAAATGTTATTAGCTTAAATGCTCATTTCAAGGTTAACATTTCTCTAATACTGTTTCTAATAGAAGGCACATTAAATTAACTCTGTAGGATGTTAGTGCAAAGAATCTTTTGCTAACAGTTGACTCACAGATAGGTTGATTCTGTATTTGTAAATTGCCGTATGCTGTGCAAAAAGAGGTTTTTTTATTTCCATTTTTATATCCGACTTCTGTTCCTTTATTGTGATTGCTAGTAATGTTCTTTTCATCTTTTGTACATTCCCTCCACTGATAGTAAGCATCTGGTGTTTCTTCAAAACAAATTTATCCTTAATACTTAATAAGAATATCCTGCATTTGACCTTCAGATATAAGAGTTTGTCTTTAAAAAGAGAAAAACACTGCTGCTTATATTGGCCCCTACACCATGCTCCTCTCATTTTTATTTGCCTATCACAATAGCAACGTTCCCAGTGGTATACACATCCTTAAAATAGTCATAGTCATTTTTAATTTTCTTCTCTGGTGTCATGTTTTATGCAATTGCCTTACTGAGATACCCTCTCTCAACTTGTCCCTTTGAAGCATAGTTTCTGTTTGACGTGGACACTGAAACTAGCCCTAGTACAAGAGCCATTGCAATAACACACAGACAGAGCAAGAAAGATTGGAGGTGCATGTAAATCACAAGCAAACACAAGCAAAGACTCCTAAGCATGACTGTACCACATCAAACCAAATTCCTCTTTAGCTTAATCTCTGTTCAAGGCCTGCAGCATGAGCCTCAGAAAAGGGCACAAGAAAGGAAATGAGTATAGAATAATCCACCCCTTATATCCCTGAAGTTTCTAGCTGCAGTTTATGGACTTTCAGAGCTAAATGCTGTTGCTAAACACATTCAATAGCCATTTTATGGACATTTTTTCTACTATTTATTCCGCTGATTACTTTTTTAAGCCTATATATATTCAGTCTCCACAATGACTCACAGTTATAAATCCCACAGTTACCCACTTTGAAGCACTGATGGAACTTTACCCAGGTGGACCAAGAAGTTAAAAAAAAGTTTTCATTGCTCTGCATACTTAATTGGGAAAGGAATTTCTGTCAGTAAGTGGACTATAGAACCAGCTATCTTAAGGTTTTCTTCACAGTCATCTGAAGAAAAGCTAGTAAATACTTCAGAAAAATGTCCAGTTGAATTCTAACAAGTCAGACAGGGTAGATGTACAGCTTTTTTTTTACTTTTTACTTTTCCCTTCACAGAACAGCAAAAATTCACTGTAAAGTGTGTTTAAGTTAACACAAAACCCAACATTCAGCAGACCATTGTTTTGAGAAAAGAGCCAAGATGTTGTACAGACACAATCGATCTTTGATTGTCAGTTACTAATTCAGATTTCCAATTGGATGGAAGTTTTAACCACTGACATAGGAAGAGTACTGGTAAGAGGTTCAGAGTAACTAGCTGCAATTTTTAAGCAGCTATGCTGTTATTCTGCTGCAGTTACGAGGAGAAACTTAAGGGTGTTACGGAAGCTTACATCAATGCATTTATGCTGTAATAGAAAGGAGGAGCAGAGAGCACCTTATATTTTACCGTGGTTCACCTGGAGAGCAGTAATTAAAATTTAGCAACACAATGGCTTGACGTTACATGCCAGTGCCCTAATCCAAAATTTCAGCCTTGATGGATCAAATCTGCTTTCCATCAGCAGAGAATCTTTCAGTGTGGATACTTCTGTTGCAGAAGGATCCATCTGCAGCATCTAGCACAAATCAGTTCATCTGCAGGGATAAACAGGACACAGTCCAGCTCTGCTCATCCTAAGAGCTATTGAATTAGATCAGTAGGAGTGGCTGACCTGAAAGCTTGTGATATTGAGTAGGTTAATCATGTAAAAGGCCTAACTCTACCTACCTATATATGAAATTAATTTCATGTGTTTAGGTACCTCCCAAGGCTATTCAGGACTTGTCAGCAGTACCACCATCATAAATTCACAGAAATGTGTATCACCACACTTAGAGCAGTGATGTCATTTCTCATACCAGAAAGAACAATGACTATAAACCAGGATGGTACATATGGGCTGTCAGAAAATATGGATGTATATGTGCATGACTACACTTCCTTGTGGGAATAGCATGCCCAAGACATGGAAAGATTTCAGAAATAATTTCTATATTCATATTTTTGAACACTAACGTTACTGATAATGGCCAACATCACTGGGAAAACTCAGCATTGTGTTTAGTATACTACAGAAGTTAATACAGCTTCAGGAATTCTACAATTCTTAATCCTCAGAGTAAATGTTTTATAGCTCTAGTAACAATTGTTAATGGGAAAGTGACAAAGGCAACTCAATAGTGCGAAGATATTGATATCAAACCCAGTGAGTGGGAGGACTGTGAATCCCACGTTTCAGTCCTATCTGTTCACATTGTCATTCAGAGATGGCAGTTCAGGTATGCCTGTAACAGGATGTAGCTCAGGTACTAATCCTTGTACATCCCTGCTTACACTGTTAGAACTGATAACATTACCTCTAAGTTCATGGAATCACAGACTGGTTGATGTTGGAAGGGATCTCCAGAGGTCATCTGATCCAACCCTCCTGCTCAAGCAGGGACACCTAGACACATTTGCCTAGAACCATGTCCAGATGGGTTCTGAATGTCTCCAAGGATGGAGACTCCCTCTCTTCTCTGCACAGCCTGTTCCAGTGCTCAGTCACCCTCACAGTCAAAAAGTGTTTCCTGATGTTCAGATGGCACCTCCCGTATTGCAGTGTGTGCCCATGGCTTCTCACCCTGTTGACCTCACTGAACCACTGAAAAGACCCTGAGTCCATCACCTTTGTACCCTCCCTTCAGCTATTTCTACATACTGATGAGATCCCCTGAGCCTTCTCTTCTCCACACTGAACAGTCCCAGCTCCCTAGACCTTTCCTTATAGGAGAGATGTTCCAGTCCTCTCGTGATCTTTGTGGTTCTTTCTTGAACTCTCTCCATGATGTCCAGGTCTTTCTTGTACTAAGGAGCCAGGACTGAACACAGCTGAGTAAAAGGAAAGGTTCATCTCCCTCAACATGTTAGCAATATTTTGCCTAATGCAGCCCAGGATACCATTAGCCGCTTTTGCTGCAAGGACACACTGCTGGCCTATGGTCATCTTGGTGTCCCCCAGGACCCCAGTGACCTTTTCTGCAAAGCTGCTCTCCAGGAATAAATATCATGGTGGTGCCTGAAAGCAAGAATATTTCTTGAGTGCAAGAATTTAGCACAGATCAAAATAGACCTGGTAATTGTCATGATAAGACTATCTGAAATCATACCTGAGTGTTGATGCTGAACATTTTGGAAAGGAATTACCTTTCTTCAGGTCTTGAGTTTATTTGGGTTAGTTGGATATCGGTGGAGATTATTCCACATCTGACTGCTGGAAGGAGCAAAATAGTTCGGCATCACTCTGTAGCATTTGATGCTGCCCCCAGGCAGTGACTGGCAGCCAACCCAAGCAGCCCTCAGGTCTGATTTGGTGCAGCAGTTTTAAGTGTGGAACAACTCCAAGAATCAAATCCTACATGACATTTCTTGTGTTACCCAAAAGTGAAAAGTAACACATACGACTTTTCATAGCTACTTAAAAGTGAACACTCTGCTCTGATTAACTACTCAGCATCTTCTGAATGGTACTTTACTCTCTCTGGTAGGTGGTGATTTAGCCTGACATCTGAAAACTATGATAGGTTCCACCCAGCACAATATAATCTCTGTTAACTGATTCATAGAAGTTGTTATAGGGGAGATGATCAAAGGACGTCATCATCCATCTCCTGTACACCAGATTTCACATTGAATGGTTCCTTGATTATTGGATGTGCATTCATTTCCCAAACTACTGTCGGGAGACAAATGCAAAACTGAAAATATTTTATTTATTTGGTTGAAAAACTTCCAGAATTTCTTACAGAGCCTTTATCTCAGATAGTCTTTTATGGCTTTATTCAAATTTTAGCTTCCCCCTGCTGACCCATCAAAGTGGTTTCCTCACTAAAATTGTCATCCCACACAAATGGTGTAGTCATGCTTCATAAGTCACACAGACTTGGAAACAGCTGTTTGTTCATGGCTACAGAAAGAATTGGAGACAGTATTATAGGACTCTACATAGAGATGTTTGGCACTTCCCAGAAGCACAGGTGCAATGGAAATCCATAAGCCTGGTAACTGATTACTCTACAAGCTCACTGAACCAGAGCTGTGCAAAACTACCCTCTTGTGTAAATATAGAAGAAAAATGGGACAGTTGGCTTGGCAAGGTGTTGATGCAAAAATTAGCTATGCAAGTAATATGCATGGCTGAGGTTACACAATTGGCAAACATGGGATGTGGCAGAAAAAGCATTCATTCCGAAGTCCTTCAGAACTAAACCCAAGGGCAGAGTTCAAAAATAAATGCTTTTACCTGAGGTGAGCAGTTTATTCATCAGCCTCTCCGCCCGGACTTGCCACACACATTCTATGCCAGCTTCAGTGGAATGTATATGCTTGGGTACAGACCCACTGTAAGACTTTTTCTTAAGTCCATAATACCCATAGACCATTGTCAGCAGTAGTATTTGAGCCATAGATCTTTAACACTCTTGTTACACCTATTCCAGTATGTTATACAGTGCCAGCCCTTGTTCTTTGAGTCACCCTGAGGCTAAGTGGAGCCATCTGATCACATCCGCACACTTAGATTTTCCTACCACCCACTATAGGATGGCTGTATCCAAAATGCCCATTGAAAATGGTCTCTGCTCCATGCTAACTTCTAAAATATAACAAAATATCTTTTGGAAACTGCTAAATGGACCACATTAAATATGTGTCAGGTTCCATGCTAATAGTTTGACAGTAGAGAGCATTGAGTTTTGGTGTTTAAGAAATCACCAAGCACTGTTTGATTTACTAGTAAAGCTGAGATTAATTATGCAAAACAACTGCTGTTTGCCTGCACAACATGGTCTATCCTGAAAGGCAGAACATGGCCATGTCCCATAGTTCCTAACTGGCTGGCGAGAGGTGACTGAAAGATTTCTCTTTGACTGATTTTGTACACTTTGTCTCTTTTGGTTTTTTTGGGTTTTGTTGGTCTACCATGAAGAGACCACAGACATCCTCACTCTAATCATAGAACCATAGAAACATAGAATAGTTTGGGTGGGAAAGGACCTTAAAGATAATCTACTTCCAACCCCCCTGCCGTGGGCAGGGACAACTTCCATCAGACCACGTTGCTCAAAGACTCATCCAAATAAATTTCTGAAGTGCACTACACACTGTTAAAGAGAAAAAAAAAAAACACTCCATAGTTAAAAATTTCTTCTAAACTGATGTCCTACAAGTTACAAGGAATACTCCTCTGTTCACGTATTGTGGTTTACCATGAATAAGAGTTTTGCATTTGGTTTTTCCATTCCCTCCATTATTTTACAGATTTTGGTTCCTCATTGCTCTTCTTTCTTTTTTCAAAACCCTATGACATTGTTTGTGAGATGTGAAGACCCGACGTCCTTATAGTGTGGGTGCATCAAAGTTTCATACAGCAGCAAAGGGGCATCCTCTGTCCATTCCTCTGTACCCTTCCTGATAGTGCTTCTTTTCCTGTGGGTTTGTTGGCTGTCACTGCATGTTAAGCCAGTGGTTTCAGAAATCTGCCAACACCGATGCCAAGGAGTATCTTCTGGACTGACTCTAAGTATTGTGGAGGCATGGTTTGCATTATTTTCCCTAGATGAACTTTTATCCTGCTCTGCCACGTCCTTTACTGTTCACTCAGGTTTGTTAGGTATCTCTAGAGTTCCTCACTGTCAATGAGATATCTGTCAAAGATAGTGAGGATAATCTTTATTATCCACAAATCTAGACCTCTAACAGCTTGCTCTCTTCAAGGTAACGGATGAATGTTACATAAAACTAAGAGTGCCCACATCGATAGCTGTAAACCCAAGCATATTGGAAACATTTCCTCAGTAGGCAAGCTCTAAGGGCCACATCTATCACTGAGGAGGGAACAAATCTCGCTAATCCATACAAACTAAAAGAAGACCTCACATACCCACTTAGCATCAGTGTAAGCTGGTGATATTGTGACCACAAACCATGATTGCACCAGTTTCTCCAGTTTTTGTACAGCCATATTATTACCATGTATTTTCCATTGCAGAATGAGCAAGACAACATATATAACATATATGACCCATGACAAGCAGCACTGGTGACTAAATATTCAGCAAGTTTTTCATGCAAGTTCTTTTGTCTGGACAGATGAGTGTTAGAATAATACAGCTGATATTGCTATTACAACATGAGCAGTGCCTGGACAAAGAAGCTATTGAAAAACTAGGGGGTGACATTGGTTGTACAATTTCACTGACACTGGTGAGTGGGTCAGTTTTCGTCTTCCTGACAAAAGAAGAAAGGCACTGCAAGCATAGCACAGATCTAACAGACATATATGCAAAACAAAAAGAGAAAGCATGACACTGTTTCACTCATTGTAGGTTCACTTCTCTAGCAGTTTAAGACAACTTCATTTTTTGCAATGAAACAGAAGAATTCCCTCATCCCTTTGCGGGAGGTGTTCAGCAATAGAGGCATCCATGGCTTTGAAGTGTATACAAACCAAACATAAAAATTCTCCCTGTTCCAACTATGATGGACACCTGTGATGAAAACAACCACAACCTATCAAGTCTTATTTTTTTTGCAACATTCCTTTAAGTTATGTTTTACAGAATATCTATCTTCCTTTTCTTCTCAGTATCTCTTGCACTTGGACCAGCTAATGTACAAGATAAATCAACAATATGCAGGTTAAAATTCTTTTAAAGCCTACAGAAGAAAATGTAAAGCAAGTCCCACAGGTACTGTAGGCACAGAAGTTTGTCCATTCTGAAGACAGAAGCAGGGATATGTAGAAACTAACTCATATAGTTTAAAAACAAATGTTCCCCAAACAAACCAGCAAAAAACGGGCATATCTTTACAGTGTATTTGAAGAGGGGCTTATGTGCTACCTTCTCTTCCACAGCACTAATGGACCCCACAGAAGATACTGCCTTCCCTTCTACCTCTGTGCTACTGGCACAGCTGCAGCTGGCAATGGAGAGGCCACAGGGTGAGTACCCTCAGTCCCAAAAAGCTTTGGACAGCCCTCACCCACCCCCCATTGCAATGACAGGGCTTTGTCCACAGTGCACTGCAGTCGCGTTCTGGTTTACACTCCCACAACTTCCGTTTGTGGAAAGCAAGGGGCAAAATAAAGTCAGTGTGAATGGAGGATTCTCCCAGCATCCCAAAGTGCTTCTGGGTCCTGCTCCTGGAAGCAGGGACTGGGAATACTAAGGATCCATGAATATATAAATAGTTTTAGAGCAGAAATATAGGCTCTTCCTACACTCTTCTGGTTTGCCAGGGGAAAAAAAAAAAAAAAAAAAAAAAGGTGGAATTTAAAAACATGTTTTCTTTCTCTTTTTTTAGCTTTTTGGGATGACTGATATAGTTACTGTATGTCTTCTACTTCTTATTATACTTTACTTTTCCTAATGACAGGATAGGCCTTGTCAGTGTTTTACTAAATGTGGGTTAAGCTAAAACATAATCAGGTCTTAATACAGTGGTATTCAAAGGTATGGAGCAATCCCTAGGAGGAAAGAGGATCCAGTGGTATAGAAACACAGAAAGTGGCAGACCTGTTCACGCTAGCAGGGATAGCTGACATGATACAGCATCTGAGCTCAACCAAGGCCTTCGCTTCAAAGTGCTTGGAGGTCTGTGCCCAGTAAATCTATCATTTCTGACATATGAGTGACAGAAATGGAGTTTCTGCAGTTTAACGACTTACTGCTTGTCAGTATTATCAAGGTAAATGGTCACGGTCACTCTGTTAACTGGAAGAAAATATGTTACCTGACACCAGTAGGAAGCTTTGGCTGGTAACTGGAATGGATGGATCCCATTCTTTTAGGACAAATAAAAGTCATCTTTGGGGAAAGGGCAGCATAACTCTATGAGGGCTTAAAAGAGTCTGAGTTATCACAAGACCCCTTCCAAGTGCAAAGTGATTATCATCACAAGAACCAAGTGTAAACACAACACGTTTTAGCAGGTTTCATAGCAACCAATTTCCAAACAGACCAGTGGGTAAGCCTCTCTGACCTGCTGCTTGCTGTCAAGCACCTCTCAGCCTCCCTATAAACCATCCTAAAGCACCTAGTCTCACAAATATTACATCCTCTGAAAATAAAACTGTGAACCACAAGCAGAAAACCCATGAGGTCACAAAGGGACTACAGATGAAAGCATTTGCATTGACTGAGAATTGATGACATGAAGGGCCCCCAAAAAACATTAAGCAAGAGGAAGATGTCTCCCCAGCAGTGCATCCACACCTTCTCAGAAAAAGAGTTGCTAGTCAGGAAAAAGCTAAAATATCCCCAAATTAAGAATTTCTTGCACAAATCTCTTCCTCAGGGAAGAGATGACACCCATCACAGGTACTGTCTCAAAGCACATGGCTTAGGATAGTCCCAGGCCATGCTCCACTGATGGCATGCGCAGATTTTCTAGGCTTATACACGCAGAACAGAGCCTTTGGAAGGAAATGTGGACCCAGCTGTTCACAGCCTTTAAATGGGCAAGGAGAGCAGAATAGCAATATGTTTTCCTATGCTGCAATGACTCTCTGGTCTGGTATTCTTGGATAATATTTCCCACGCTCAGTTTCCAGTCTCAGTTGGACCTTTTCAAGGGTAATGACAAGATCCCTGAGAGTGAGAGTGTTTTCCTAAAGGAGATGCTTGCCATATGAAAATAGACAAGAACATCCAAATTCATTTCATCCAGGTTTTCTTATTGTCCTCCATGGCTGTTAGAGCATTATTATTTTAGCAATTGTGCTGGTACAGCAGGGCATAGCTGCTGAGAAAGCTCCCAAAAGCAGCACTTGTCATTACAAAGGTGTCAGCATGTGCACTTTATACACTCATTTTTATTACTGTTAAAGTAATTACCCCTGAAAGATTGTCCATCACTACTGCTTAATAATTTATCCATCGATTTGATCATCAGCAGAACTGACACTCAGCATCAGGAAGATTACTGCCATCAAAATATTTTAAAAAACACTTGTCTACTGAGGTGCTATATTGAAGAATTGGTTTTTGCTTAGTTGCACAGTGATCCAAAAATATCATTTGTTCATATGCAATAAACCTTTTGGCAATATCCCCACTTTACATTTCATTTTTTTTTACTATACTAGGCAGACAAAAATATTTTGGTTTTCCATTTAAAAATTGAAAATAGCCACCTTAGTAGCTATCCATATCTAACTAATGCTCTGGGTTACTATATTTGTAAGTGGTTTGTC